>NC_056735.1:1065771262-1065828762 GCF_019279795.1 Protopterus annectens | reverse complement strand
ATATTAAATGATGATACAAATTTGTCAAATGAGTGGATGTTAGCCAAATGCTTTCTTGAAACTCTTTCCTTCTAGCTTTATAACTGATATTCAACCAGAAAGATATTGTTTTGATGATTGATAAAAGGGCGTATAGTTTTAAGTCTAATAAACCAATGCCACCAAAAGACCAAAGTCTAAAGTGGTGATTCAAAGCTACTGTAGGCTTATTAGGATGCCAAAGAAAGCTCAGGATTAATGAATTAAACTCTTTTACAATATTTTTAGGGAGTTGAATTTTGCCAGCATGGATAGCCATAAATATTTTATAATCAATATTTAATAATGAAATTGGTCTATATGAAGAACAATCTGTAGAATCTTTATCAGCTTTTAAGATTAGAAAAATAAGAGTGTGTTTTCAATATGGAGGAACATTTGTTAGACTTTTGAGTATGGAGAAAACTTTGAGCAAAATACTTAAGGCAACATTAAGCATTAGTTTATAAATTTCTGGTATTATACCTGTATTACCAGAGAACTTAGTAAGTTTTAGTTTATTAATTTAAGCTTTAAGTTCATACATCAATACTGGCCTGTCAATTAATTTCATCTAGTCATCAGACAATTTATTTTTAATATTATTTCCAATAAACGATTTAATAACTTCCTTTGGGTCTAATCTTGGTTTATATTAATTAGTTCATAGAGTTCATAGATTAGTACTAGGCTAACTGCCCTTGTGAGCCATTTTAAGCCTAGCCAATTATCCCCAGTGAGATTCAAACCCTGTACCTGCTGCAAGCAAGGCAAAACAACCAACCCATTAGGCCATCCTCCCAACCCCAAAAATAATCAATAAAATTGATTTTATTAAATGGAGATGTAAATTCCCTAAGAATGTCCTCTATTTCTGTGACATTTTTCTTAATATTTAGAGAATATAACTACTTAATATGGTTGGATTTTATTAGCAATTTCATTCTTGTAGCTAACCTGTGCATGCATTTTGGATTAATAGAATAGCTAATTATTAAAGTCCTTTCTAGGTTTATCATGGCTTTATTATTAAGGATTTATAGATATGTACCATTTAAATTAATTTCTGTTAATCTAGAAATCCTTTTTTGACTATCTAATTTTAGCTTATCTATCTTTTCTTTTAAAGCAATTAGTTCTTTATCCCATTTCTTTTTCTTTAGGGCATACCAACTCATGATTTTATCATAACTCATGCTTTTAAAAGCATCCCATAAATAAAATTAAATATCTTCTTTATAGTTAATTTCAATTTTAATTTCAATAAAGGTCTGAACTTCCTTTATTAAATTAATCTTTGAAATATTTTAAGCTGATTATATAGGCAGGTATCCTTTTAATGGAAATATTATTATTAAAGTTTAGAGTTAACTCAGACATTACGGCATTATGGTCAGAAAGCAGACAAGAAACAACTTTAACCTTATCTAGTCTAGTGATTAAATCATTTGAAATATATACTATATTCATGATGTGATCCATGTCTGTGAGAAAAATGCATAAAAAAGTGATTCTGTGTCTGAAAATTCATTGATATATTTGATATTAAATAATTATACGAATTCTATTAATGCTTTTGCTCAGGCAGGTATCCTTCATTTAGAATCATCATTTGTTATTATACAATTGAAATCGCCACCCAGTATAATGCTACCTTTTGACATTTGAATAATTTGGTCTAATTGATGTTTGACCATTTTAACTCCTATTCCAGGGATCCAATACACATTAATAAAGGTGTATAATTTCCTTCTGATTTCTAGAGTTACTGAACAAAACATACCTTTATTATCATTATAAGTACCTAGAATTTTAGGTGTAGATAAACAATCTCTCCACAAAACAACCAACTCTCTTTTTTCTGGCAATAATGTGAACTAGATAACATAGTATAATTTTTGTATTAAGTCTATGTATGCCTTCTTGTAACAGATGTATCTCCTGTAAAAAGATAACCTGGGAATTAATTGCAACCTTTATTTAAACCATTAATATTGGTGGAAATGCACGTTAGACATGTCATATATTAAACAAGACAAAATGCATAAGATATCATTAAAATTTCAGAAGTATTAAAATAACAATTAATCACTTACAAGATTTTTGAACTGCATCTCAATAAATATATGACCAATAAGGCTGAGATTATTAACCATATACTTGTTAGTAACAATAGCAGACACTAATAAAAAACAACATATTTCCAAAGAGATTAAACATAAACATTTGTTATCCATCTTTCCCCTTGTGGAGTCTAACCCTCCTAGTTTGAATAGCAAACCTATCCAAATGTTCCCTCCCATCAAATAAAGTATGACTAATACCTTGCTACTACAGTTAGAACTGTTCATTCATTTAAAAACAATGCCATTAAAAGATATTCACCCATACATAAGCTCAAAGAACTTTCAACCAGTTTCTACTTTATAAAAACACCCTTGTCTATATTTTAAATGAAGGATGTTATACAATAATGAGGGCTCCACCTCTACTATCTGCATGTAAACACTAAGATTACTATATGAAGTAGCCAAAGTCAGGAGAAACAAAAAATGAATTATTAACTAGTTTACAAAATTTAGCTTGACATCTTAACATCAGACAAGTACCCTAAGATATATAGAAACATATGAAGAGACAGATAGAATGGTATCATAGTAAAACATGAAATTGCAATATCATAATTACTGTATATTAAGCATTACCTATTTAAATAAGTGATAACAACAAAGACAAATATAACCCCTCTTAAAAAAATAAAACATATAAAAATTAAATGTACTATATACAGGATGACAATGATAGGTATAATCAACAAGTTAGCTATTCAACTTCCTAATAGTAATTACATATAGGTAGTATAAATGCATCAGCCAAAAATTGCAAATACACAGTACTGAAAATTATTACACACACATACATACACACACACAGAGATATATATATATATATATATATATATATATATATATATATATATGACTTTTGGCTTTTCCCGGTTAGGGGTCGCCACAGTGGATCTCCGGTCTGCTAATGATTGGCAGTAGATTTTTACATGCCGAGTTACCCACCCTGACACACAGCCTTCAATGAAGGTACGCCCATTCACGCATGTCTCCACACAGAAGATGCTCTAGCTGAGAATTGAACAGGACAATGTCTTACTGTGAGGCGACAACACTACCGCAGCACCACCACCGCAGTATAACATTTAATAGAATATAAAAGACTTCAAGCTATGACAAAGGTAAGCTGAGTAAAAGGATCAGCACTTCCTGAAGAACTAAGGACTACAACTATCAGTTGTAAGATAAACAATTCTCTGCATCATAAAAACTTTCATTTAGTTTCCTTACTTGATTTAATGGTGTGTTTACATTTAAGACAACACTACATAAGATGATAAGCTATATGTCTTACTAAGTAATATTAATAGAAAACTTTGACTCAGAAGTTACACAATTATACTGAATATACTATATCTAAATAAATATTCTAATATGGAAAAAGAAATAGAGATTGTGCCTGAGTATGCATTAGAGTCAGAAAACTATATCAAGCTCAAGCTAACACTTCTTTGTTACAAAGATCTAGGGAAGCAAAAAGTGATTAATTCCCCCAGATTTAATAAACTCTATGTAGGAATAGTGTAAGTCCTACATGGAGTGTACTGTGGCCATGTCTGCATCTCCTCCACAGCAGCACACCTTGCATATTAATGAAGGCACACTACTGAGAGAGAGAGACGTGTAACATGGTTACAGAATCTGTGTAAGGGGTGTGTTACAGTGTCCATAGATGAGTAACGCACATAGATGACTAACACCCCCTGCACTGTTAAAATGCTGGATGCCACTGAAATAATAAAGTGGAATGCATTTAAATTTTTTTTTATTTGTGTTTGCGTAGGGAAGTGCTTAGCAATAGACATGTGTCAGACATCTAATAATAGAAACTGAATGCATTTCATTATTTACGAAAGGTCAAGTTTAAGCATAGCTAAGTGGGTTTGTGCAGTGCAGTGCTGTGCTCAGCAATGCTTAAACATAACTGAGAGGTATATAGAAATGTAGAGCTGTAATCACCATAGCCTCGTTTTTTGTGTCTGAAGAAGTCTGGACTGTGCCTGGACGTAAAGTGTATGTATTAAAAAAACAGCTTAATGCATCTAGAGTTTGCAGCTTCCTTTTTCTTCTACCGGACTTTTTTTTTTTTTTTTTGAATTTTAGTAGTTTGAAGAGTTGTTTTTGTTTCACCATATCCCCGGTAGCAGAGTTTGAATACACAGATAGGCCATTCAGCTTTTACATGAGATAGGAAAATGTTATAAAAATATATTTTTAATTATGCATACATTGACATTTTTTTAACTGGGTTAGTCTAGCTGGATCAGAAGCCCATTTTCTGTGGAGACCTGAGTATAAAAGCCTCAGTTACACACAAGTGTCCAATACATTAAATTCACACTCCAAGATAATATAACTTAAATGCAGAAGGCTAGGAGATATAAAGTAGAAGAGATACATATAATAATAAAGTATCATCACCGAGCAATTAATTTCAATATATATATTTTTTTATTTTTTAAAAAAATCTGGTATGCTCGTACCTAAATTCTGCTAAGCATTGCTAAGCCAAGCCAAGCAACGCATAGCAGTACTTAGCAGAGTGAAGCTCTGTTTAGCTGGTTTGGGCACTGCTAAGCATTTGTCAATTTAAGCACTGCTCAGCTAAGCTTAGTGGGGTTGCACGGTGCTAAGCTTCTCTTAGCATTTTTAAAACTGGTCCATTGGAGCAAAGGGTGGGAAAACAGCCTTATTTAAGCTAAACAGGCAAGACTACAGCCAGAACCTGTTGGATTTAGTTCTGTGCAGGAGTTATGGCAGGAGTTGGAGAAGGTGCGCACATCCATGTGCAGCAGTGGGTCATGTTGAAGTCCGGGGTCATGGTTGGACTCCTTGTAAAAGACCATGATATCCAGCTGCTGCGGGGCCAGTACCAGGGGGTCCAAATACAAATATGAGGCCTCGGATTGGCTGGCACTTGACTTCACCACTACAGCTGACATCCCCCGCACTGATGAGCAGGTGCATCACCACAATGACGACCTGATGCATAGGATGGGGGAACTCTTGGCCCAGTGGATCCAAGATGCTTGGGACAATGATGGCTCACAAGTTTGTAAGTATAGGAAGCATTGATTTACCAAAGTTTAGTATGAATATCTGATAGACAGGTACACATAATGGTGTGTTTCTCTCCCCACAGCTACAGAGGAGAGAGCTCAGAATACGGAATCCCATGCAGGGCCCCTGGCCAGGTTGTGTCAAGAGTGTGGTAAGTACAGATATATCCTGCAATATATACTAATATAATTAAGAAAGAGTACAGTAGTAACTGCCAGTAGGTATATTCTGTTTTTGAGTGTACTACAATGAATGTGCTCATAGTAATGCCAGGCACAGTTCAATATATATGAAAGTAGGAAACCTGATAATGTTAAGGAAAGCAATTTACTACTGCATTAATAATGTTAAGGAATAACAAGTGTATACTATATTAATAATGATGTTCTGGTAATAAAGTACAACTGGATTCATAATGTGAAGGGAATAAATCATATGCAATCATACATTTTTGGAAATAAAGTACACCTGCAGTCAGAATTGTTAAGGACATAAAGTTAGTAATGCATACACTGTGGAATAATAGCTGTCTTTTAATGCCTGCATTATGTAAAGATTTCAGGAATAAAAAGACTAACCCCCGGATTCATGAAGCTTGCACCAGGCGCACGCATAGCGTAGGCGTTATAACACCAAATATGGCCGCCGAGCGATTCAGGTACGATCCAATTCCACGTGCACTACCGGCGTATGCCAGATCTGCACAGCCCCCAGCGTAGGTATGCAAATCACCCCATGTGCAGTGTTGCACCATGCAAATGAAGGCATATAGCGATTCATGAAGTGGTGCAGGCATAGCATAAGCCCACGGAAATGTAAACCAAAAAACACGGTTTACATTTTCCCAAACATAACATCGGAGCTATAGAAGAGGGCCAGACCCAGGTATCACAATGTGAATATATGCCAATGGCGAAATACACAGCCAATGGCATAAGAAAAGATGCATATCACGTAAATAACAACATTTAATGTCATGTCCACAGTAACGCACAGCAGAACCACAGAGCATGTGTGCGGAAGCTGTAACATAAAGAAATAATATAAAAATGTCATAAAATCGCAACGTAATAGAAAGCAGGTTTACAACATAACACACAATGTTAGGCATGGAACACCACAACCAAGGTGCAAGGGTTGCTAAGGGCTTGCGATAGTGTTCGGCGCGGTAACTATGAATTAGTAGTCAATGCCATGCAAATGAGGCAGATAATACTGAATCGCAAATGTCCCGCTGGAGGAAGGTTGTACCATACGGCACAGTGGTAGAACACCGAGGAGTGGCTCAGAGGAGATACATGACATCAGCAGAGGGGTGTGCCACTGTAGCACTAAGCACATTGGAGCATTGCAAATCTGGCCTGTCCGTTGCTAAGCAAAGCTGCAGGATAGGGGTGAGGAGGAATCGTTTAGCTGAGAGCACACATGGTGGCCAAAAGCGCATGTGTACGAGGATGAAAACATGCCCGAAACCCAGTAATCGGACCCATGCACTGCAAACAATAGCAGAAACAGGAAGGTCAGGGGAAGAAAAGGAAATGCGGAAGTAGGGTAATTGGAGTACTAATGAGCAATCAACACCAATCAACACACGAAGGCCAATCGACGGCAGCTGACAAGTCCACTTGCAGAAACCTGCAAAACAGGATAGGGGAGGCATGTGAATGCAAAGAAAGGAGGGGAGGTATTGGATTGCAAAGATAGGAGACCTGACACAGCAGAGCAAAGCAAATCGACAGCAGATTGAGAGTAGCACACATAACGCAAGATACGCCAGGTCCAGGAAAGCACAAATGAAAGTAGGCTGCAGGATGCACGCCAGAAAATGTTAGGTGCAACGCACAGAAATGTAAAGGGAAGGTCAAGAGGTAATCCATGGCAGGCAAATGTAATTCAACACCAAAGGCACCACAATAGTAGTTCCGGCAGGAAAACACATAACTTAACCTGTAGCTACGAACGTACATACACACCCTATGACATCATCGGTGTTCACAGCACAATAGTATAAAGTGTGTAAGCACCCAACACACACCTGTGTATTCCCAAACACCGCACCATAGGTGTAAACACACAGGGAACTTTAAAAATGTACATGTTGGGAGCTGCCATAGCTGAGATTCATCGGCATGTGTTAGAGACTGACGGTGTTGTGGAGGATGATGCCGACAACCACCGCAGGCCTCGGAGGAGAAGGAGAGTGTTCAGACCAAGGGTAACTTACCAGGGGCTACATGACCTGGAGATAGTAGAGCATTACAGGGTGGACAGGGACATCTTACAGCAAATAGTGGAGCTGTGCCGGCCACGCCTGAGAACCAGAAACAACAGAGGGGGACCCATACCAGTGGACACGAAGATATGCGTAAGCCTGTGAATACTGGCCACAGGTACCTTTCAAAGGCCAACTGGAGATATAATGGGTATCTCACAGGCATCAGCATCCAGGGTACTACACCAGTTCCTGGATGCCATGTTACCACATGCTAATGAGCAGATATACTTCCCCAAAACTCAGGAGGAGTTGGCCAACAATATGCGTCACTTCCACCGTGTGGCACAATACCCAGAGGTACTGGGTGTGATAGACTGCACGCACATACAAATTAAGTCACCACCCGGTGAGCAGGGTATGCACTACATAAACCGCAAGGGATTCCACTCCATCAACTGCCAGGTCGTGTGCAATGCCCAGGGCATTATCATGGATGTTTGTGCTGGCAGCCCTGGAAGATACCATGACTCCCATATCTGGCATGCCTCACAGCTGTATCAGGTATTTGTCAGGGGGGACATCCCACATGGCCATCTCGTGGGGGATGCTGGCTATGCACTGGAGCCGTGGATGATGACTCCCATCAGAAATGCACACACACCCATGCAAGAACGCCATAATGAGGCACACGCACAAACCAGAATCATCATAGAGTGTGTGTTCGGGATGCTGAAATCATGGTTCCGGTGCTTGGATATATCTGGTGGAGCCTTGCAGTACTCTCCAGGCACGTGTGCCCACATCATCATAGTATGTGCCATGCTACATAATATGATCCTGCAGAAGCAGCTGCAGCAGGGACAAAATGGTGAAGGCCCTCATAGCCCACCGCATTTGCCAAGGCCAGTA
This sequence comes from Protopterus annectens, assembly GCF_019279795.1. Classification (NCBI taxonomy): domain Eukaryota; kingdom Metazoa; phylum Chordata; order Ceratodontiformes; family Protopteridae; genus Protopterus; species Protopterus annectens. Next base: position 1,065,820,434 of record NC_056735.1, on the reverse strand, counting down.
CAGGGACAGAGGGATTCAGACCATGAACACACTGTGCCAGCCCCAGTAGGCAGACGGAGGCATGCCCAATATGCCTATGCCTTGGCAAAGAGGGAACATATAGCACATACTCTGACCATGTAGGCCCCTACAGACTGACACCTCTCCACCTGCACACACAATAAAATGGATGGCACACAAACATGACCACCTGTAAATTGTAATGTATAGGTGGCCCAATGTGAGACTCCTACATAGGCAGCCCTCAAGCATTGTAAACACAACAGCCAGTGCAACACGGAATGCCAACACCTGAACAGTACATGAGTCTTACAGCATATGGTGGTGCTGTGTGCCTGTCACGTTCCCCGCTAGATATATATATATATATATATATATATATATATATATATATATATATATATATATATATATATATATATATATATATATATATATATATATATATATATATATATATATATATATATATATATATATATATATATATATATATATATATATATATATATATATATATATATATATATATATATATATGTACACATATGCATATATATAATACAGATAGAAAGGGCAATAGAGGGATATATGGTGTTATAGATGGATTCAGCGATATCTGCAAATATGATAGATAGTCCAACAACATTCATAACATCATGGAGGTACAAATAAATAGGATACCGCCAACCATGGAATGTGTAACATACCGACATGCGTAACCACGAGGCCGAAAGACCGATAGAACACAGTACTGGAACAGTACATCCACGAGTAATAGTATGATGATATGAAGGAACGGTGAGTCACCGCTGACGGTGTTGAGGTCCACGTAGGTACTGTGTTCAACTGTGTCTGTGAGTGCCGTTGTCTGTGTAAGTGTGCATTGAGGGTGCCGTGTGCATTTCTGTGTGACTGTAATGTGTGTGTGTGTGTGTGTGTGTCTGCAACATTTGTATGTTGGTGCCAAGTCAGAGGCAGACCAGTATGGTAGGTGTGGGTATAGCTAGCCGTAGGCATACAGTACTACCTGTACCACAGTAGGAGGGACATCCCCACCCTGGGCAAGTGTGTCCTGACATAAAACAGTACAAAGGGCAAATGTCCGAGATGGTAGGACATAAATATGTCCCATATATAATGTAACAGTCGTATTTAATAGTTATGCCTGTATGTAAGAAACTTAAATGTTACATGCAATATGATAAGTATCCAAAGTCACACAACAATAGGTATGTAGTGAGGATAAAAGTATGTGCTACCTGTGTACCGTGGCTACGTGTTGGCCTGTAAACACTGCTTTCTGTCCCGCAAGTGTCCAACAATGACCATATGATAAGGTGGCAACCCATGGCAAACAGGCTCTTTTAACAACACAACCACAATGACTGCAAATATCTGGGACAGAAATACAAGAGATAGCTGTCACCTACACATATCCCCTGATATATCACTGCAATTACGGAGGTATGCAAGTAGCAGGCTCACCTGCAGATGACATAGAAACCAATTAACAATGGCCCAAAGTACAATCCCGTAACATAAGTCTACTAACTGTTAGCTCTCTAATCAGGGAAGGAGCCCACACACATATATACGGATTATGTAGAAATGCAAGGCCCACAAACAGTATATGTTACGTACAACCACCGACATCCCTCACACTAGAAACTAAAGCAATACAAACTGTAACTGCAGCAGAAACATCCAGTCAGTCAATTACATCTGCAGAACCCTCAACATACCATGTGAGAGACACAATTAAAGGCGACATGCAAAATTTCAGGCATTGTATAATGGAACAAACAGCCATGTTACAGGTATTGATTGCAATACTCCGTTATCAGACGTCGGAATGACAGGTACACCCACATGTTGAACCAAATACTCTATCTGTCACACACAATCCACGGGGGACATGAATCCAAACTATACTTGTCTCCATGCATAGCAGTTGCAGTTACTCATAACAAAACACAATACAGATCATCTCACCGAAGGTAGGGCAAATAGGCAACGCCCAAGTGGAGAGTCCAATTATATCCCACTGTCGCCGCATAATTGGTGAATGGAGTAGCTGCACAGCTGATATGCAAGTAATTAGTCACTCAGGAACACCAATTTGCGGGAAGAATCCACATGTTTCAGGTATCGACGTATATAAGGATGACTTGCCAGACATTCAAACCGTATGCTCATACCGAAAAACAGTTGAAACACTGTGAGAGAGATAGAAACGAAACGCCGTAATGACGACAAGGTATGTAGAACGCCCGATATGTAAGGTTATGTATAGCATGATCTGTATTAATTAGTTTTACTGTATGTATAGCCTGGTTTGCATTAATTAATTGTGTCCGCAATGCATAAAGTGGGGAAAGGTATTTATGTAGTGATGTCTTGCTGAGCATACTAACGCTTGTAGAATCTGTGCGTCTAGCAGTGGGACACAGGGTACATAGCACAGACACCAGAAGGGATGCTGCATGAGGCCATTAAACAGAACAATGCCATACAACCCGCCATCAGTGGTAGGGTATGTCGAACAAGGACGTGCCATAGCAGGGGATAGTATATGTTGATCTACTGTCACAGCATGCATGTGTATGGGCAAATAACGTTAATGACATATGTAAGGTGGTCCCGCTGAGCAAGTATGCTTTGCATTATGGGATACTATGTGAAATATGTGTAATGTATAGTATTATAGGTAGATATGACAGATATGCAACACAGCATAACAGGCATATCATGCATACCACAGGTATTGTCTATTGGTATGTACAATAACAGGAGACATATGGCCTGTAGGTATGGGACATAGTAATAGCATGATAGCTAATCTAAATGGAAGGGCTACCAAGTAACCATGCACAAAGGACAAGTAATAGCTGCACAGGTGCATAGTGGGGTACTATGCAGTCTGTCAAGTCCATGTGTAAGCACAACTACAGTGTTCACACTAGTGGCACCTCTCCAGGGTAGTGCCCTGTGAAGAGCAGAGCCAGGTGTCACCTGCACCACTGCACAGTACAGCCACTGCAGTGATCCCAGGCCTACATCTGTCTCCCAACCACCAAGGGAGGTATCACATGAACAGTGCTACTGAGTGTCCCTACGTGATGTACAAAGGACTTATGTTCCGCAGCATGCTGAGTGTCCGGTTTAGGAATGTAACCCAGAAGCACATCCCACTCATTGTGGCATGTGTGCACATATCCATGAGCATGTTGCTCACAGTGGCCTCTGCTTATGTTGCGCATGAGGAGTATATCCATCAATAATGTTGTGGACATGGGCCCTGTCTGATCAGCAGAGGTCACCCCTAAGTATGTAGTATGCAAATGTGTACAGATGTGGTGTCCATAGTGCAGCCGCATATTGAAACTCTCAGTAAACGTCATGGCGTGTTAATGTTGTGGCATGTAAAGCTGTAGCTGTTGTGTAAGGTACACCCTAAATGGGGTGGTGTACCCTTGAATGTGTGTAGATGTCTTGAGTTCAGAGGTACAATGGGTGCCTATGTACCAGTTACACACCCAGTACAGATAGGTGTGGCCACATAGGAGGATATCCACACCACAGTGGCAATACGGTAACCACAGGAGTGGGTGCGACATATGTGTGTACTGCAAACATGTACAATGTGATATGTATGTAGGGGCCACCATCCATGTGATAGTCAGTGGGTGAATGGTGTAATGCAAAGGTGATGTGCATGCACCTTGTGTCATGCAGCTTGATGCCATGATAGTCATATTATGTATCTGTCACAGCGACATCCGTATGGTTGGAGTCAGTATCAGCTGGTGGAGCAATCATGGTGCTTGGTATGTAGGGGTTCTAAAGCTAGGCAGGGAAAGTCCCCTGTGCCAGCCTGTTCCACAGGGAAGCATATACCTAACATGAGGGGCCCTATGACTGAGGACCGTGGTATGCCAAAGTACCTGACATGTAGTAGGTACTATGGTATGCTGGTCTCACTGTGTGTCCTGTCCATGAGCCACATAGCATAACATCCTGAGACACAGGGTACGATGTGCAGGTGGATGTGTATGTTGTCAATACCAGAATGGGGAATGGTGCTGAAAGGCAATGAGAGGACAATTTAGGATGTGTGGACTCCCGTACCATCAGCAACTGCCCTGGTAACTGTATGAAAGGAGTCCACCATGTGTAGGGGGCATGCTCTGGCCTTAACAAGCCCAACCTGGGTGGCAGCAGACGACGGGAGACCAACAATGTCTCTGAGAATGACGTCCTTGATGATGTGCCCCATAGCCATGCAGAACAGTCCAGTCAGGTGTGTAGGACTATAGTCCCACTTGTGCAATGCGGTGCCACCTGTGTGTAGTGTGATAAATGCTGCTGTGTGCCATTCAGGGTCTACAATGTCTGAAACAAGGCTATTACTGAATATGGTGGCCTAGTGGTGAGACATGTAATTCAGAGGTTGGTGGACATCACAGCTTGGGACGTTGGAAGGTGACATGGGGCCAGTGTCCCAGGACACATAGAGTGTAGGTCAGTACTGTGTAGGTGTGACCACAGGGACACCACAATGTTCATGTATGGATTGCGGCCCTGTAGTGAGTGAGAGGGTGTACTGTCAGCATTGAATCCATCCTCCAGCATGTTGCCAATAATACCTGGGTCTGCAATGTTCCTGAATGACTGTTGTATGTGACAGCAGATGTGGGTGTTGCCATCAAATACTGACATACCACCATAATGCCTGGTGGTACACCCCAGAATGTGTGGCAGTCATGTTTACGTAGCTAGTCTTGGAGTATGTGATGAGGGACCCTGTGGCCCCACCACGGCTGACCAGTGAGCCACCCCACACATGGGAATGTACACCACTGTGCAACAGCCTACACCTGTTGTTGTACATCATATGTCCGTGGAACATGACCACCAGAGTGGCGTCCGTTATCTGGTGTGTACCATCATGGCTCTGTGTGGAATAGCATGATTCATGCAGTTGTGTACATGCTAATTAAGTGCACTGGGGTATGTGTCAGCATTTGTATGTGCATTGTCCATCTGCATGGGTGTCATGATGTTAACAACCGCTGTCAGCAGACATCTGTAGTAGGTGTAATAGTACACATGTACTGTGTATGCTGTGATGGGTGTGTTTCCGGGATGTGGCTAACATGGTAGATTAGCATATGTTTGGAATCCACCAATGATGGGATAACCCCAGGTGTGTAACACCAGTCACATGGTGGTAGTGAAAAAAACGAAAAATGAGCAGCGGAGCACAACCCAAGCACTGATTTATTAAATGCAGTAATGTAAGCACAAGACACGCTTTCGGCGAGCTCTGTGTCTCACCTTCTTCAGACAAAATTACAAGCCAACTAGCAACCATTATATATAAAAACACGGCAATCAATTAGACTTAATCAGTATAACTTATCCAATTAAGCCAAATTAATTAGATAGTTATTATACAACAATTTAAGGAAATACCATAGTTTAAAATTTAAGACCCATAAAATTATTCAATATACATATGAATATAATTATCCAAAAATAACTAGTAAACACATATACAAATGACTTATAACATATGTGTATAAATATATAAAAACATATCAATGTTTAATGTTAAAAACACATTAATATCAAAATGCATATTTTAAAATTATATATAATAATATTATTAAATACTAACAACTTTATAACAGCCTCATACTAATTTCAATAGCATATGAAATGGGTGATTGTGTAGTCCCTACAACTACAATTATAACATTCATCTGTCAAATTAAAACCTGTATAATTCAAAACAAAAACCACACAACATATATTGCCTTTTTCTTGTGTATGCTTATCCGCATACAACATTTAAACATAAAGGCAACATGCTTCACCCATTACATCTACCTTTTAGTAGATAATAATTTTAAAACACAAGCAATGGATACAAATTCATTTAAGCCTGGATTGGTATATGCCCATGTACGTAACTGCCAAACAAGTTCATTTATTTCTAAATGAACCTGCCAGGGGCCACCTTTTTTATCCACAAATATCTTTCCCAGGACTGTAAACTTAAAAGAATGTCCAGGACAGACGTTAATATGCCTGGCAAGGGCATTGTTTAGGTGTAACATGGTGGTAGTGTTCATGCCAAGGGTAATGTAGGTCTTGGAGGTGCTGTGTATGTGTTGATCCAGCAGAGTGGAAGGTATGACTAATGGATGTGTCGGTACATGAGTGGCTATCCCAGTGAAGTGTGGGGTAGTGTCAGTCACACATCAGTAGTAGCTGAGGCCCACTGTCCACTATACCACCATAGAAGGTATGTTACCCATGGGGTATGATGTTGACTCTGTCACTTGTTACAATGTGTATAGCAGTCCTGGACACAGTTAGTTGCACATGGTGCACCTCTGATGCATTGTGCTAAGCAACTTGCCAGGATATGTGCAAAGCATAGTGGGATATGGGAACCCCTCAGCTGTGGCTGTGCAGGTCCAGGTATGTGTCATTGCAGGTGTGCTCTGCAGAGCCTACAGGCAGGTCCCAGTCACTGCAGATATTTTGGAGTGGTGCATTATAAGGTGTGCCTTGCCTGTGTGCGTCACAGGGAAAGATGCAAGCAATGTGTCACATGACCCCATGTCGCGCATGCCAGTTACCGCCTTGCCGGTGACAGTTATTGGAAACTGTGCAGGACAGGCAGTATAGAAGCAGCAACAGCCTAGGCATGTGAGCTGTACTCCCAGGGCCGACAGGTGCAAGTCATCTGTGCCACAGCATTGTGTTTGACCAGGACAGTCTTAGCGGACAGATACCACATGGCTGTGGAATGACAATAGGAGCATAGGCAACTGTTGCAGTGACACAGTCGGTCACTATACAGTGGTATCGTGTCCGGACGAATGCAAAATGCTCCCCAGGGCTAGGCCCACACCCTCAGGGCTATAAGACTGGTGAGCTATTGCATGTCCCTGCACACGTAGTCTGTGAAGTGGCATCACAGGGCAGTCACACTAACATGGTGAATGACAGACATATCATACCTGGTGAGGTGTGGCATGGGTGCATAGGTTATGTTGCAGAAGCAGTTACCTGACAGCAAGATGTAAGTGACTAACGCCTTGTGTAGCCTGCTGTGTGGAACTGCAGTGTGACACCCTACAGAGTCAGCTATGACTGGTGTGTTGTGAATGTTATAACACACTATTGGCTGTATGTAGTGGGCACACATGGGTTGTGGGCTATAGGCTGGTGATGTTGTCTTCCATAATGAGGGCTACCTCTGGTGCCTATATTAAGTATGAAGACGTACTGCACAGGTTGTCCTCGTAGGTGTGGCCAGTGGTGTATATTATGTGAGACTATGTGATGGGTGGGGTGTGGTGCGAATGTTACACATCCCCAAATGACTGTCAGGTGCAGTCAGGGTTGGCGACAGCATTACCCCTAGCCATAGCTGTCAGCCTCCTGTCCCCAAAATGAGGAACATTAGCCCTCATACAGTGTGACAGATGGGCGAAACATGGAAAACTTACAACTGGCTTACTAACAGCGTCAACTAGGAAGGGCATATGATGGCTAAAATAGGCTGGTCTTACGTATGAAACAGATATTCCGATGAATTAATATGATTCTCATCTATGTAGCCATGGTTAGCAGGTAAGCTATGTACAACAATGAATGTGTGACAGACCCTTCCAATGTGGAACCTTGAGGAACATGCACCTTTTAGAACCCCAAATGAGGTACGTTCCCCATAATGAGGTACACCTGAGAGCTATGGGCCCAGCACGGTTGCAGATGTGCATCCCCCACAGGCTGTAGTGCCGTATGTTGGGAACTGAGCATTGAATGTGTACATGAGACAATTGCTCTATTGCCACATGTACGACATATCCCTCATATAGACAGGCAGTAGCACTGGTATGTGACAGTTGGACATGCCTGCATATACAACCATGTCCCAAAGGATATGTGCGTTACGTGTGTACAACAGCTGTCGTATCTTAAGCAAGCTGGGAAGTGTAGGACAGCCAGTGTACCTGTGGGAAATGGTGTGGAATGGGCACTATAGTAATCAGTAGCTCATGACATGCTCACATGTTCTGAACAAGTGCCTAGCATGACCATACAATACAGATAGGGTGTTGGATAATATCAACCCACAAGTGGTGATGACAGTCATTTAGGGTGGCACTGCACTATAACCCTGCTGAGTATGGTGTGCATGTCCATGAACCATTAGCACTGTAGATGTTAGCAGTACAGATGTACAAGATAGCACAGATATTTGATTACAAATACCTTTGCATGTCACAGGAGTGATCCACCAGTGGCCTGTTGACAGACTCACAACTACAAAAGGTGCAATAGTGACATGTGCACAGCACATCAGTGCCAGATACAGTAGAACATGGTTAATGTGTTGTACCCCACCCTCATTGTAGCCCATACCACACAGACAAATGTTAGGCATCTGTGTATGTAAGGCTGTGAATGGTCATGACCTATCAGTTTAGCTGTGTCAGTGTTGTGAACAACATACAGAATGGGCTGTGTGTGTGAGGTGTGACATATGTGCACAGTCTGATGGATGATACCAGCAGTGTCACCACTAGGTGAACATCCCTGTACCCATAAATTACTACCTAGGCTGTGGTCAACATTATGGACACTGTGTAAGGGATGGTGCTGTGCAGTGCACCCCCCAACATGGTAATGTCTCCAGGCCCCTTAGGTAGTCATCTGAGGTACCCATGTCATGTCAGGGTGCCATCCATGAGCACTGAGATCACTGGCCAGGCATATACAGCACTGTAGTGACCAATATTGGATCACATACCACCTGTAAGGGGTAATGGCTATGCATGGATGTGCGATACCAGCCTTCACAATCCACACCTCCACTATGCAGCATGCTGTCTACCTTGCAGAAGGACATTTGCTACACCATGATGATGGACATGCTACATGTCCATATCCTGATCTATATGACATATGTCATGGACAGCCACCATCCTAATACTAGGATCGCCACAGGCAGGACAGATCCCTGTGCCATATATGTGACATACTCCCGCCATACCATGCAACCCTGTCCATCAAAGCTGCAGATATCATCCCAGTCATACATGGTATGATGGCTGCATGGTGGATGTACTATCAACTGACTGGATCAGTAATGTGGCACTGATGCAGCTTAAGGTGGCACAATGGCCGTCTGTAACAGCGTGGAAACTGTGCCCGCACATGCTATGGTTGATGACCATCCCTGCGAATGTCGTCTGACTATCCATTGTCCCATGTCTATCACATGTGTAATAGAGGTGATCCGTGTCAGGATGTTGAACAGTTGTACAGTGCTGTGTAGATGTACATGGCAAAACACATGCATGTACAGGTGTCCATGCGTATGTGTGCATTGTCACTGCTCAAGTCCATTACGGCTGTGTCTGTGTTGATATGTGACATATACACAGCATCCAGGTCAACAGTAGTACCGTGGACACATCGAGGCATGTGCAGATAGGTAAGAACACAAGTGCAGGCAAATAGACATGCCCACAGCAAGACAGCATTTACATGGAGTATGAACACTGTAATGAGGTGACACACATATATGGTGATGATATCCAATGCATAATGGGTGTGACGTGTGTGACACAAACATCTCAGTCATGTCAGTGTCATGATGCTTTGCAACGATAGCTGTGCAGATGCAGTAGATGTCATAGAAATGTATGTGCAGCAGTATCTCTGTACATCTCTGAAACTATGACCTGTCACCATCATTATGTTTTACAGATAATGCCCCGTACACGCCTCCCAGCATACACCCGCCAGGAGGATGATGTCCTCATCCCACAGCTCCATGACAACTATGACTTTTGTTCAGCCATGTGCCACAGCATGCCCAGCAGTGGGATAACCTGTGGCAGGATCTACGCAGGAGGGTGAACGATGTGGGTGGCCATAACCGCACCTACCAGCAGGTGCGCAGACACTGCACGGACCTGATACGACATGCAAAACAGCGTGCCACTGCAATCATCAGGGAACAAGGTGGAACAGGTGGTGGGCCAACAACCCAGCCCCCACTCACACACACCGAGGAGCTACTGGCCAGTCTGGGGACACCCAGGAAACAGCATCCAGAAACACTAGCTGCCATCGTGGAGGTGGGTGTCTCCCAACCAATGAACCTGGAGTTGCCTGGTAAGTCAGTAATGCACATATGGCTATTATATCCCATGTAGTTGCATGTGTCACTGTACATTATGTAAAGTAACAACATATGCCAGGTATGTGGACACACATGCTGCATACTATAGTATGCTATGTTGTGTATGCACACATGTGCATACTATATGCTATTGCACAGGTGAATGTGTGCACATGCACAGTGCAACCTGTGGCTGTCATACAGTCATGGATAATGTTCATACTGGTGTGTCACCCCTATACAGGTACCTCTGGCGTGCCGCACAGACATGGGTCCATTGCAGGTGAGACTGTCATCAGTATCAGGCATGTTACAGTGTAGATCTATTTGCCATGTGGCCAGTTAACACTTGCACACCTGATGTTTGTTCCAGTCACAATATGCAGGTCGCACCACCATGCATTCACACACGCCACCCATGTGCAATATATACAAACATAATGATACACAGACTTGAAACCACAGTACTTGCCATTGCGACATGTGTGGTCAGCTGTGCATACAACGGTGTAGGTGTTCTACAATGGAGGCATATGTAGTATGCATTGGAACAACATGTGTGGTACGCACACAGTACCACACAATGAGCTGTGATATGGGCAGCCCACAAGTGTCACCATTGTGTCATATGCCCCTGCATTGGGTGCACACATTGTGATGTGCCACCTGACATGTCCTAGACATGTAGTGTTCTGTCTGCAATATTGTCACACTAATGCATGACCTATACCCCACATACCGAACATACAACCCGTTGTCTGCATAGCCATGTGGATTGTGACATATCTGACATGTATGGGTGTATGTCATATGGGACCACACAGACATGTGGAGAAGATGCCCATCACACACAATTGGCCAACACATGTGCACACATGGCCATGGGGGATGGCCAGAGACATGTAGCCACTCAGTACTTGGGATGTGTATACACCCTGTTGTACATTGTCCACACATGGTCCAATTATTGCCTTAGTTGACCGATTATACAGTTGATGTGGTACACTGGACAACCTCAAAGCCTGTGCACAGCTACTGGAGGTGTCACTGAAGTCTACCATATATGATCTGTCGAACATCACGACTGTGTTGCAGTTATGGCTATGCAATGTGTACATATTATGCATTCTACAGCAACATACATGCCTCATGTTGCCATGCAATGGCACAGTGTCTGTACTTCACACTGTATAGCAATGTAGATGGCTCACACTACCTTCCCATGCTCATGCACATTTGCTAAACATGCATTCTATCTGTAGGGCATACACACAACACTGCAATGTGAAGCCCATTATGATGCTGTACGTGTCAGGACACCATTGTGTCAAACATGTATGCATGTTAATGCACATGTCAGCAGATTACATGTCAAGGTCACGTCAGCCATGTGTACTGTTATCCTGTTCTGGGCCACATGGTGTATCACGGGGATGCATGCATACTACCATGATTGTGTGAACTGCATGGCTACTGATATGACACCTGCTTGCTGTAGTGTCCACCCCAGGGAGGTATGCTTACTAACACTATTAATGTCTGAGCTGCATGCTCTTTGCTGTATCTCAGTCATGCTGCATGCCATCTGACAAATCACATGCATGGTGTGTCTGTGTTTGTGTGTCTGTGCGTGTCTGTGTGTGTGTGTGTGTGTGTGTGTGTGTGTGTGTGTGTGTGTGTGTGTGTGTGTGTGTGTGTGTGTGTGTGTGTCTGTGTGTGTGTGTGTGTGTGTGTGTGTGTGTGTGTGTGTGTGTGTGTGTGTGTGTGTGTGTGTGTCTGTGTCTATTGTACTTTACAGTATTTCCTTGCATTCACAGGTGATGTAGGTGCGTTACCCTCCTGCGGTCCATCTGATGTTAGTGTCCCCACAGATACTAGCGGTGATGAACATATGCATGAGGTACAGGCAGGGTTGTCAGAGGCTGAATCTGTGCCAGTGGTTACCATCTGAGCTATGTCCCCCTCTTCCCCGCACACAGTTCTGCTGCCAACACATACCGCATCACTGGTGGCCATAGAGGAAGGACAGTCAGCATCTGTTGGCGTGGAACAGGAACGTATGGTGGCTACAGAAAGTGTGTCTACACACCATGGTGGTAGTCTAATGACTGCAGATGTGCCACACAGGCATGTGGCCAGTGCTGCACATAGGAGGACCTCTGGCAGACATGCACCTGCAGGACAGAGCGCAGCAGCTGGTATCACCAGACGCATGTTCCAGACTGTAATGGCGGCACAGGCACGTGCTGAATGGCAGAACAGAGAAGGGCAGAGGCTGCAGAGGGCTGCTATCCATACCCTAAATGACAACATCCAGGCATTGGCAAATGCTCAACAGCAGATTGCTAATGTTCTGGATAGGTGACTAGGTGAAATGGTCGGAATCCTTGACCGAGGCATGGCAATTCACGAGCGGGAGCTGTCTGTGCTGGAACACATGGTAGGAGTGAGGCGTAGGCCACGTGGACGTAGGCCAGCAACACCACCTAGTGTAGGTCGACGTGAGCATGCCACCTCACATGCCTGCTCCCATAGTGCTGGTAGCAGTAGCAGTGCAGCTGGTGCTGCGCTGTCAACACCAGGACACAGCAGGCCATGTGGACATGGCCCTGGATGGTCTCAGCGGGGACACGGTTCCAGCGGACATGTGTCGTTGGACAGTAGCCACTCTGTACCTCCACCTGGTAGTGCCCGTGCAACCCCAGGCAGGCACAGGTCACATGGCCGTGGACGGACACAGTGAGCTGTACAACCTGCACTGTACAATCTGGGGCTGTTGATTATACCCCGTGTAGGCATCACAAATGGCAGAACTATGTACACACATACACGCACACAACAAACACAACTGTAGGGCTCCACAACATCCACATGCATTCTGCACAGACATGTCCAGTCAACTCACCGGCCATTACACACACACATGATGTTATCCATTGGTGCAGCCTATGCCCCTGGCAAACATATCACCCTGTGCATATGATGAAGCCTGTGCCACTTCCCTGTCATCCACACCATCGGTGCAGGGTTATGCACAAATATTCTGATGCACAGGGTGAACAGCATAGTGAGAGGTGTATGTAATACCTGTGTATGCATAGTGAAGGATGTGTATGTTGCAGTGGTTGTGTGTGAATACTGAGTTGTGTATGTGACATAGGTTGTGTACTGTTGACATGCACCAGTCATACCATGTAGTGCAGGTGCAGCATGCATTGTGATGTGTTCACGGTATGTGTCTCGGTTACATCTGTAGCACCATGTTGGTTGTGATACCCTGGTTCCCTCCTATGGTGTACTTGCATGTGCCTACAGGTAGCAGTGTTTGCAGTCCCCCACGTGTAACTGTGGAGTACACACAGGCACGTCTGGCAATATCAGCATGCTACATGTACCCTCATCCTGACTGTTGGACACACCAACATGACACAGATGTCCGCACATATACTGCACCTGACGCATGTGTTCGGTGCCACAGGCTACACTGGACAGAGACGTGACATACATAGCAGGACACATTACAGGTATGGTGACATGGTGCAGGGGTTGTACACAGCTGCCTGGCCAATGATGATGTGAGGTGTCACTTGGTAGCTGGAGGACACACTGTGCAGCAATAGGACCCTGTAACAGTACGTGACCATGGCCGCATTCATGGGGTGTTCACCACTATAACGCACATCCCATAGTGTGCAGCTGGGGACCCTTGCCTGTGTGGTCATCACCCTCACAGTACTATGCACCCACACAGCGTGTCACAGAGAAGGGACATGCACAGGTAGCCAGTACGGCTGGGACGTATGGCATCAACAGGGTTGTGCAATGCATCACTATTACGGGTTAGTCACCACATGGGGCTAGTGATAATTTCCCACCGTATATTAACATACACACTCACACCAAGCACCAGACATACATACAGACACACAGACACTGTGGTGACCACACATGTGTATACGGACAGCCAACATGTGTGATGCACCTCACCGGCGAACGTCATGCTTCCCACACTGACATATGTACAGATCTCTACAATGGTGTACAGGAATGTGTAGCACATATTCCCTGTGATATGTGGCATCCCTGGTCACACATTCAGACACACATGGCAGTGCTGGGAATGATACACCTGCCATATGATGACACGTTTGATGGACATGCAGAGGTATTGATTGCATTATGTGTACCAATGCTATATCTGGCAAATGTGCTGCTATATGCACACGGGAGGTTGTAGGTGTTACAGGTGCCATATGACATATAGTTGTTAACACCTGACTGCTGTGTATGCATTATGTCAGCACCGTCACATAACAGCGACATAGCATACAGTTAGCACATGGCATGATAGGATGGTGTGTGACACAACTGTGAGCCACCCCCTGCACACATACATCTAGACAGGTGGTTCACCACGTTATGTACACACATCCCTCCATACGTGCTGTTTGTATGTCACCGTATACAGATGTCAATGATGGGTCTGCATTGCGTCTGCATGTCGTAGGTAGGTGCAACTATGTTATGGACATCGGCCACTGCACATGCATGTTTGCTGCATGCACAGTACAGATGTCACATGTGTCTCCTATTGCCATGTTTGTATGCATTGCTATTGTTGGACATGTGTGTTGACATACATAACACATGGACTGCGGTATGATATCACGGGTGTCACATGTGACCAGTACAAGGGTATGTGTCCCAGTCAACACTGCTACCCCCTGTAGTGTGAGCATTCAACAGACATGGGCCCACCTTCAATTCGCGTGTGTACCATTGATTAGGCCAGTGTTATGCACGAGGTACATCAAAGGCCATGTATGTATGTGTTGTGTGTGCAGTCCATGCACACATCCACACAATCACATGTATGACATACCCAGACGTGTGTTCATTGGTGTGCAGCAACAGTCAGGTGTCACAGCTGTGTAAGGGCCATGGTATGTCTTGAGCCGACCTGTTCATGTATACTGGTATCATTGCAATGCATAACACCTGTTGGATCCCTGTTGGTATGTGTGTACTCTGCACAGCTGGTGTACACCGCTGTACAGCCCAGTGGTCATGTGTCACATGGTGTTGTGGGACCATAAGGCTGTGTAGTGCTGCACCAAAGACATGGTGCTGACTTGACAGCTACAGTGTACACTGCAGTGTGTACGTGTGTGACCTGCACCTGTGACAGCTGTGATGGCAGCTGTGTGTGTACAGGTCACTGCATGTGTGACCGCACTGTGCGTGAGGGCAGTTATAACTTACTGTGCCCTTCTGTGTGTACACTCCATCTGCATGCAATAGTGCCCTTTGCAACTGCTAAGTGTGTGAGCATGCCCAGTATGCCATTGTGTAGATGGACACACAGTACATTCCACACTGCGCCCCTCCATGACTAGACTCCGTGTGCATGCAAGATGGCCCTTTGCAACAGCTAAGTGTGTGAGCATGCCCAGTATGCCGTTGTGTAGATGGACACACAGTACATACCACACTGCACCCCTCAGTGATTAGACTCCGTGTGCATGCAAGATGGCCCTTTGCAACAGCTAAGTATGTGAGCATGCCCAGTACGCCGTTGTGTAGATGGACACACAGTACATTCCACACTGCGCCCCCTCCGTGATTAGACTCCGTGTGCATGCAAGATGGCCCTTTGCAACAGCTAAGTTTGTGAGCATGCCCAGTACGCCGTTGTGTAGATGGACACACAGTACATTCCACACTGCACCCCTCCGTTATTAGACTCCATGTGCATGCAAGATGGCCCTTTGCAACAGCTAAGTGTGTGAGCATGCCCAGTACGCCATTGTGTAGATGGACACACAGTACATTCCAAACAGACGTGTGACACTAAGCATGTGGGCATGGCCATTGACATCCTGTATAGCCATGGTGGTCATCCAGGCACCAGCTGTCCAATTTCAATGTCACGATGGATGCCTACATTGAACACACTTGTTGGTCTCTCGAAGGGTGTACTGTTTGTGGCGCATCCCATATCTATTCAGTGTTGTTGTGCTCCGTAGATATTTAGTTGGCCCATTGACAGCACTGGCGTGTTTGTGTACATCTACCTTGGGACGGTAATATGCTTTCAGACCGCTCACTCTCTAAACATTCCCTATCGGCATCTTTGCCTTTGCGGATGATGTCACCCACCTAGAAGTATGCCTCTGGGAGTGCTGTGTTCAATAATCCCGGTAGCGCGTTCTGTAAATGAGTAATGCTGTAGTGTGTTAGAGTAGGTAGGTGTATGTTCAACTCCCGGTCCTTCCAGGTGTGTGTGTGTGTGTGTGTGTGTGTGTGTGTGTGTGTTTCCAGCTGCCTGGGGACACAGTCATGCTTTTAGATGCCTCACAACACATACATTCCCTATCGGCGTCTTTGCCTTTGCGGATGATGTCACCCACCTAGAAGTATGCCTGTGAGAGTGTTGTGTTCAGTAATCTCGATAGTGCATTCTGTAAATGCGTAATGCTGTCGTGTGTTAGAGTAGGTAGGTGTGTGTTCAACTCCTGGCCCTTCCAAGTGTGTGTGTGTGTGTGTGTGTGTGTGTGTGTGTGTCTGTGTGTGTGTGTGTGTGTGTATGCATGTGTTTCCAGCTGCCTGGGGACACAGTAATGCTTTTAGATGCCTCACAACACATACATTCCCTGTCGGCATCTTTGCCTTTGTGGATGATGTCACCCACCTAGAAGTATGCCTCTGAGAGTGCTGTGTTCAGTAATCTCAGTTGCGCGTTCTGTAAATGCTTAATGCTGTAGTGTGTTAGAGTAGGTAGGTGTGTGTTCAACTCCCGGCCCTTCCAAGTGTGAGTGTGTGCGTGTGTTTCCAGCTGCCTGGGGACACAGTAATGCTTTTAGATGCCTCACAACACATACATTCTCTATCGGCATCTTTGCCTTTGCGGATGATGTCACCCACCTAGAAGTATGCCTCTGAAAGTGCTGTGTTCAATAATCTTGGTAGCGCGTTCTGTAAATGCGTAATGCTGTAGTGTGTTAGAGTAGGTAGGTGTGTGTTCAACTACCGGCCCTTCCAAGTATGTGTGTGTGTGTGTATGTTTCCAGCTGCCTGGGGACACAGTAATGCTTTTAGATGCCCCACAACACATACATTCCCTATGGGTGTCTTTGCCTTTGCGGATGATGTCACCCACCTAGAAGTATGCCTCTGAGAGTGCTGTGTTCAGTAATCTCGGTAGCGCGTTCTATAAATGCGTAATGCTGTAGTGTGTTAGAGTAGGTAGGTGTGTGTTCAACTCCCGGCCCTTCCAAGTGTGTGTGTGAGTGTGTGCGTGGGTTTCCAGCTGCCTGGGGACACAGTAATGTTTTTAGATGCCTCACAACACATACATTCCCTATCGGCGTCTTTGCCTTTGCGGATGATGTCACCCACCTAGAAGTATGCCTCTGAGAGTGCTGTGCTCAGTAATCTCGGTAGCGCGTTCCGTAAATGTGTAATGCTGTAGTGTGTTAGAGTAGGTAGGTGTGTGCTCAACTCCCAGCCCTTCCAAGTGTGTGTGTGTGTGTGTGTGTGTGTGTGTGTGTGTGTGTGTGTGTGTGCATGTTTCCAGCTGCCTAGGGACACAGTAATGCTTTTAGATGCCTCACAACACATACATTCCCTATCGGCGTCTTTGCCTTTGCAGATGATGTCACCCACCTAGAAGTATGCCTGTGGGAGTGCTGTGTTCAGTAGTCTCGGTAGTGTGTTCTGTAAATGCGTCATGCTGTAGTGTGATAGGGTAGTTAGGTGTAGGCTAGATTCCCAGGCCTGCCAGATGTGTGTGTGTGTGCATGCTCCCGTCCACCTGGGGACTCAGGTTATACTTTTAGACGCTTCGCAACACAGATGTATCCTGCTGCCATCTTTGTCTTTGCGGATGTTGACACGCACCTAGTAAAATGCATGTGTGTCTGCTGTGTTTAGTAGTCTCGGTAGCGTGTTCTGTAAATGCATCATGCTGTAGTGTGATAAGGTAGTCATGTGTAGGTTTGATTACCAGCCCTGCCACATGTGTGTGTGTATGTCTGCATCTCTCTCTCTATATATATATATATATATATATATATATAATCTATTTTCTGCCCATAACCCTGCTCTTGCATGGACAGCAGACTGTTTCATGTATCGCATATTTGCATAGCTTTCACATACCAATGGGGTATGTTGCAACTCCCAACATTGTCTATGCAATGTCTGTGTTATGGGCGGTGTTACACGCCATTACAGGCGTTTGCTGTATATCTTTGCAGACATCTATCCTTGCTGTACTCTCACTGTACTCGTACACGCCGAAGGCTTCATGTATCATGGCCTAGTTTTGATGTGTGTATGTCTATTTGTGCTGTGTGGATGGCTGTGGGTATGTCCCAGTATCATCATTTGTAAAGGTGACAGCCCTAAAGATTCTTCATGTAGACTGCTGTGTCATTTGACATGTCAGCACATACCTGTGGACAGTACTGCACGTCCTACTGCAGCGCATTTCATACCTTCTGCATTATCTTGCAGTCGATATTGCTGTTTCCTCACACATGTATCTGTTTCTGTTCATACCACTCCACCTCCTAGAGTAAGTTGCTGGACAAGGCCTTATCTGATAGTGGGACACATAGGAGCAGTATTGACATGTTGCTCTTACAAAGGTAAATAGTTGACACAATAATAGGTTTTGCATTAGTATGGCTTTTCTGTCGGATTTGGTGTCTTACGCACATGTTTGTCATTATTTCATGTCTTCAGTTATCATGGAAGTGCCAGAATGTTACTATTACTTGGAACACACCAAACATATGAGGCAGAACTCTGCACATTCATCGTAAATCTGTACAGTTGCGGAGTATGTGTCTGTAACAAAATATCAACTTTCTGACACCAATACACACACTGTATGGCGGCATCACAGGCCACATGCCATTACATTTATATTGCAGGACACACCCACCCAGACAGTTGTATTCCTCACACAGGCCAACAGCTGCTTATCCACACTAATTGGTCTATCATGTACCATATGTGTGCATCGGTATTTGCGCTTTCTGTCAGTGGCAGAGCTCACGTACGTGTCCGGGGGACTGGACATTGTTACGGTGACACAGCATGACACCCTGAGGAACACATTATGTTTTTGTCTATTAACCTTCCACATTGACATTCACAGGGCATACGTTGTCATTCACATTTGTCGGTGTACATGTGTGTGACTTGTACATGTTTTCTCATTTGTTCTGATGTCTTTCTTCTCACCTGTCCACCTAGTATCACTAGTTCTGTACATGTATTTTGGACAGGTTACCTTCATACCCCTAACCTGTACACATTATGGGTAAATGCCCTGACGTTTGACCTTGTTACATTTGTCATAGTGCTGTGCCTTTCTGGTAAATTGCTGGCAAGGCATTACGAACTGTGCGGTAGATAATAGTGACTGACATTTCCATTACATGATTAGTAACACTCATAACATCCGTATTCATGGGTACGCCAGTATTCTCACAATGTTCTGACTTTGTCTGGGGTATATCTAATATAGTCCCTATTTGTATTTCATGTACTATGCCTTAGTGCAGCTGTGTTATTCTGACAGTTTGCCAGTTATGGGTACCATCTTGATCGTACGCATGTCCATCCATGATAATCGCCTACATGACACTGATATAGGACCCTACATATTGCCAAAATGGTTTCCGCAATATCCAGTGGATGGTTTGCCCCATTATTGAGAATATAGGCGTGTGCTATACCCACATCACTCCCACGGGGCAGTCCTACGAAATCCCTGCCAAACAACACCTAGGCCCATTTCTGCATACCCATGATTCCCATACCTGACAACCCTCTACAGTACCCATTACACATGTTTAATGTGTGCATTACTGAAGTGTGGAGACACTTATATGCACTCCCCACTCTCTGGATATCAGTTCGTACGTCATACATTCTATCGACACATGTGTCATCACCCTTGCACCTGATACTGTTGCATGTACAGCTATTTCGTATTTGCTGTGGTCACTTCTTTTGCGTCAATGTCGGTTGACACTACGTATGATTCAATTTATGGAGTCCTGCAATGGACACCTATCTGCATGTTTAAAGTGTAGAACTTGCTGGACTGTCACTTTCTGACCAATGTTTTTGAATGCTGCGGTTTATTCACCTTTCCTGCATGTCTGTTTGTCTACCCATATTAGATATAACGTCGCCTATTTATGTACATATGTCATATCTACAGGACATAAGTCTGTTGTGTATACATATATACATGTACAATCCTCATTTCATAACTTGCTTTGGTTTACGTCTGTGGATTATGTGTATACACAGAGATCTATATCCATACCATACCTTTCCACTATACAGATTGTCGCAGAGTGTACAGCTGCTTGCCCCTTTATCTTTGCTGTGTTTTACATACACCTGTGTCTATCTGGCAATGTAGTGGCATTTCATTTGAGACTTACGGTGGGGATTTCTGGCAAGCAGTTCAGGTTACGACTGCATACCCTTCAGAGAATCCATGCTACTGACACACCCGTTATTCTATCCACTTTCTATGTTTGTTCTGGCACATATCTGGGGTTTGTCCCTATTTGTACCGGCAGTTTGCATGGCTTCGTCCGATTTCATACTTTACGAGGTTAACGGGTTTGAGCCATGTATAACTAACATAGGGGAAACAGCATTCATTTACTATGCTGTGAGCGGATCACACACGCACAGGCGCACTTGCATTTCCTTATTGTGGGTTACGCGCGGGCGCTCATACATATCCTTATTGTGGGTTACATATGTTTACTAAGTCTTTGTGCTTACGTGGGCTTTATTACTTGTGACAGTACCAATAATTATCTGTAATCCGGTTAACGGACGTTTGCAAAACACACGTTCACCTTTACATATTTAACTGTCTGTACAGTACAGACGCATTCATTACACATTCACATTATATGTGCTGTAGTCGTTGTTCAACCGGGACTGCATTCACGTTGGCCGGATGCTGTAACCAGTATACGTTTGGTGTTCTGACTCATTTATATGCATACCCATAGTACATAGCTACATTAACATATGCCTCACTGCTTCACTTACGTCACAGGCATCCATTCTCCTGCTCGGAAAAATGTGGTACTACATGTTACACATTCCCTATTCCCTACTGCTCTGGACCCAAGCTGCATATTTCATCACTGCAGGGATATTCGGAACCCAAAGGCTTATATTCCTGACACATACAGGTCTTTAATTGTCAGGGTGTTCATGTGGTGATCTGATTTTTAGGCTTGTCCAACTGGTGAACGGAACTGCCCTGACCGTGTTCAAATGTCAGACAAAGCACATGGACAGGGATTGTCCATTTTAAACATTTAATCTGTTTACAGACACAGGTGTTTGGGCACCTGTCAGCAGCTTATGATGTTGGCAATACATAATATGGGTGGGGTGGTTACGATACATAATCCACGGTGAGTGGTGTTCCCATTCACATTTGACTATTTCCTGTATTCATTCTTACGAGGGTTATTATTTTGCACATGACGTAACTATGAATTAACTACAGGTATGCAGTAGTACAGTCAACATATGTGACGGTTTGTTACAGTATATATGTACGGACCTCTGTAATACTGGGGACTACCCCACATCCTTCACAACATTTCCTGCTTATGTACATACTATTATTCAGTGAACTTTCGAAGCTTGTGAGAGCAGTAATTACATCTGTCCCTATTTGTCCACCCATCCTTTTAGGCTTTGTCCAGGTTTTGTTGCTGTAATAGGTTGAGAGGTGGTGTCGGTATGTGATTGAGTTGAATATATACTGTCGATAATTCAGTGGGGAGTAGGTTTACCACTTGTTCCTCTTTGTGAGGGGAGGTCCCACTTTGGACGGTTGTGTCCTGCGATGACACGTAAGACATGGCAAATGTCCTGTGATTTTAAGACAATAATATATTTCTTACTTTCTGTACTAGTTGCATGATACAGGTATTTTGTATCTGGTACACATAACTATTATTTGGGATAGCATAAGCTATTCAAATGCTATGGCATAAGCTTTTATCTTGGCATACACGTGTAATTCTGTCCTTTGCACTGGCTGGGGGTATGTTTTATCCTGCAAATTCTCACATTTCTACAAGGGATGTCCCACCTTGGCCATCTGAACAGGTGGCAACCCTAGTGGGGTGACCTGCATGGTGGACAGCTGTTCCATCCTGTGTAGTATGAATTGCATGTCTGTGTAGAAAGTGAACAGTACCGTGACTACACATACATGTTTTGTCCAGATGTGTACAGTAATGGACACCATGGCGTGTAAACAACTCTGAGGTTTCAACAGGTTACTTATCCCACGTGGGATGTACACACATTTTGCCGTAACATTAACATGCGGGCATTTGGATTTATGTACCTGTGATGAGATGTTTACAATCGTGGGATACATATTTGCAATCTGGACACTGCCTAGGACGATACTTCCTACTACATATGGGGAATACTCGCTATGTGCAGGTGTACGGATGCGCAAGGCTGGTATCTGGATTTGGTGGACATTCGGACATGGGTGCGGGTTATGTGCTATACTGGGGTTGTTGCGTATTGCATTTGCATGCATGGGTTCTACTTTTGGATATCCCGGTTCTGCATATAGCATCCTATGTGTATGTGACAGTTACATTCCTGTTCATGTGTATAGCACATTTTAATATACATATGTTTGTGTGTGTTTGGTATACAATTTGGACTGTCAGATGTCTTTACAGTTGTTATATAGCCACAACTGCCCTGCTGTGTACTATCACTACCACTGTGGGACTGCTGGTAACCATACCCATGGGGCTAGATGTGTGTATTGGTGGCGCGCTGACATGATGCGCTTCACTTCCACTGGATATAACTTTTGACAGTGCAGTACATTATGGACACACGATTTTATATATCATTTGTTCCATGGATGGAAACTTATATTATGTTGTGTACATTTCTGTTTGGTTCTCCATTTTGTGTGGCCGGGAACTGTCTTGCATGCTTTGCATACGTTTCATTATCCACGGACACTGATAGGTGCGATTACTATTGCAGGCAGGCAGTTAAGGTTGCTCATCGCCAGCCAACATTGACATGCCTCCGGGCGCAGCTTAGTAATGCCCCATGCACTCGCGCACGTGTCCTATGCACGTGGATGTGGTAGCGGCACACCTTCATTAATATGCATATGGCGCTATTACACCATTTATACGCCGCACGGCCGGCGCAGGCCTTACACCAGCCTTGCGCCGAGCTTCATGAATCTGGGGGTAAGTGTTTAATGCCACCCTCAATAAAGGTTTCTTGTGCTAAATGTTGTGTGTATTTTTGGGCTGTTGGTCAAGAAATTGTGTATTACAAGTGCTGTGATGTAAACATGGGTATAATACCATGAAGTGACTGAAGGTTGGCCGATGAGGAACTGTTTTGCTACAGTGTAGCTGTGGAGCTGTACTGCAAGATATACTGCATTATGATATTTGTTCTGTTCTATAAGATCTGAACCTTGAATAGTAATGTGTAAGGTAGTATAGTGCATTTCCCTCAGGATTGTCTTGTGTTAACCTTTGCATTTCAGCTTTATGCATTCCTGAATGTTGTTATGCTGATGCAGGCAAGTATGAAACTGTAATAGCTGTAGATTGCAAATATACTATATGCAACTGTATATGGGTCAGGTAACCCACCCAGCACACCAGATATAATCTGTACACATCACACATATTCCCATCCACTAGGGGTTAAACGTGTGCAACTGCATCGCAAGTAGTAATACACAGTTCACCTACTATCTCTGTCATGCATACATCTCATGCATGTGTGTTCAAGTGACTGCAGTCTTGTGTGATGCTCTACCTACATTATCAGGTCAGAATTTGTTACCAGGTGAGCTCTAGGCACATATCAGTCATTCAATGTAAAACAGTGTCTCAATAGCTCAGTTTGCTAAATGATATGTCAACCTCAACCAGACAGCAATAGCCTGGTTTTAAGACTATCTGGATGGCCATCAATAAACAGTATTATGGCAACAAAAACTCTCCCCACTTTTACCCATTACTCTAGGAGTCCCACAAGGTTCTATCTTTGGCCCACTCCTCTTTATAGTTTTCACAAATAAACTCCATACAGCCTCAAGAGACACCACACTCATACAGTACACAGTTGATTCAACCCTAGTATGTGCTGCTCCTACCCTTCAGCAACTAGAAAAAATAACTCAACAGTCACTTACAGCTATAGAAGCTTGGCTAGCTAATGTTCAACTAATACTGAACCCCCAAAAAACAAACTCATCCTGTTTCACCCTACTAGAGCCCCTGCCACCTCCCCTGCATTCAAAATTACCTCAATCAATGATACCATCATAACTCCAGTTTCTACTACTAAGCTGTTAGGGGTTACTATTGACCAGAATATGTTATTTGATATTCATATAGTCCATGGCATAAAAAAGTACATAAAAAACTAGGATGCCTCTACAGGAGCAAACACTATCTCACAGCCGACTCAATAGCCACTGTTGCAAGAACCCACCTTATCTCAACTTTACTCTACACCTCCCCTATCTTTGCCAACCTAAGAAAAACAGATATAACAAAACTAGAAACCTGTTACAACAAAACAGCAAAGTTTGCTACAGGCGCCAAATATAGATCCCACCATTGCCACTCTCTCAAAAAACTCTCATGGCTAAAATTCTCCATACTGCTACAATACAACCAACTTAAAATGGCTCACCAAATATTAAACCAGCCAAAAAAAAAAAACTCCAGCCCTAAATAACCTATTATCACACTACTGTAATAAAAGGACTCCTTGCTCTAGCAATAAGGCACTATTAAAAATAGCAAAACCCAAAAACATAGCTGGGGAATCCCTCTACTCCAGTACTGTCACCAAAGCCAGGAACAGCCTTCCACTAGACATCAAATCCAACACTAACATAGTCTAGTTCAAAAAACTACTAAAAGCCTATCTGTCTGCCACATGGATCTGTCCATGTATGGAACTGGGCTAAATGACTGCACTAGAATAAACCAAGTCAGCTAATATATTGACCAAATTACTGGCCCAGTTTTACCAGCTAAAGGACTCCATCCTTATCTAAGTCACACCAAACTTATTAAATCCTTACTATTCAAAAACCCTTCTACTGTCTTCTACACTCTCACTATACAGTTTTCTTTAGCATGCCTCAAGTTCAAACTTATAAATACTGCCCAATCTTGTTAAGGCTGCATATAAAGTAATCTGCTCCCACTGTTACTATGCTTGCATGTTTTTGTATAAATACTATAAACTGTAATTTGTTTCTTTTTATAAATGCTATGCCAATTTTGTTAAGATTTCTGAAAAAAAATTATGTAAAATTGTTAAACTTCTTATTCTCTGTATGTCTTGGAGCTTTTGTCCCTGGGCCTCCGCTGAAAATGGAGTTATTGTCCAGTCAGACTTTATCACACACAGACTTGGGTTCGACTCCAGGGACAATTAATTTATATATATATATATATATATATATATATATATATATATATATATATATATATATATATATATATATATATATATATAAACAGAAATGTAATACTGAATATGTATATAAACAATTATGTATTGTTAACATATGTTCTCCTCACAGGAATTATAGATAAATAAATTGTCTGTCCTAGCTGTTCCAATGGTATACTAATTTGTGTCTCTAGATGTACTAGTGTGTAAATAACATTGCACAGCAAAGTGATAAGACTGCATTAAATTAAACGTCAACAAGTACACTACTATTCCAAGTTAATAAGAGAAACAAAACTTTTTATTGTTGTTATGGCTGTATGCCTGGTGTGTCTGTGAATGTCTGCTGATAATGTAGCCCCATGCCTTCCAACGATGGCAGGATATGTGTAAACTCTCTGTACTATGCATGATACATGTCTCTCAAGTGTCACACTGTCATGGACAGTGATCACTGTTACCAAAACCCTCGGACACAGATTTAACATCCAGTCGAAGTATGTTAGCGGCACACTCATACAATATCAGTGCACAGTATACCTTGGTAGTCATATATTCCCCCTGACATGTAATAGTCCCCTCTAGTAGTGTACCTGTAGGTTTTACAGCTTGGCCCATAATTTCTGATGCAGATAGCTTGAGAGTACGTGCTACAGAAGATATAAGGCATAAAAGTGAGAGCAGACCTGTAGAGTATAGAACAGTACTGTTGCAATAAATATAATCTTATACTGTTGTTAATGGATGTCTCTCTCTATCCCCTCAACCCTTATCTGCATCACAAATATTATTATTGTTATACTAAAGGTATGGTTTGCGTTTCACATATGTTGTTCTCAAAACCTTATGTTGGGCCTTGTGTTTAATTATTGTTACATATTACAATGGTTGCATAGTAACATACCTTGTTGAAATACAAATGTTGTTAGCCTTTTGTCGTAACTGTTACTGGCATGCTGTTACAATATGGACTGTTATCCCATTTATTGTTGTGTTCTATATGTTATGCAATTTTATTGTTCTGGGTTAATTAGAACACCCATGCATGCTGTTATATCTAATGTTTAAATGTTCTGTGCATGACTAACCTATACACATTGACAAAATCCTCAACACCATAGCATGAGTGGGTAGGCCGGTACCTGTGGACCCACCTACCCTACCTCATCTGGCCATGGCACAGGGTCCCAACACCTCTGGGACCGAATCTGGAGCTACCTTTCCCACAGATGGAACTGCCTCAGGGGACTGGGCCTGTCTCCCCTGGGTGCAGGCATGGAGAGGGTGTGGTCACCCAGCAACACTTCCCAGGAATGGAACTCAGGATTCTCCAGCATGATATGGACAATTGACTGTTCCAGATCAAGGGCAGACTAGCGCACCTGGAGGAGCAGGTTGGCCCTGCTGCCCATCCCCCAGCACAGCCACCTTCAGGGCTGTGAAAGAGGAGTGGTGACTGCCCATGGGTGGGGAGCTCAGTCCCACTGCTGCTGTCTGGGGGCACTTTGTCCTCCAATTCCACAACACTCTCCCCATCCAAGGTGTTAAGCCCCCTCATGTGTCATACACCACCCCTGTCTGCTGTCTTGTCTGTCCTGTCTATTTGCAAATTCTACCTGTCCTACCCAGCTTACCTCCCCACATGTACCTATATCCCTTCCCCATCATCCCACTCTCTCCTTAAAAAAAAAAAAAAAAGGCCTTCTGTCCCACAAAAAAAAAAAAACACTGCCCCATACATAGCTCAATCAATCACCACAGCAATTAGTCAACAAAGTTAGGTTGCCCACACCCCTCCCTCTGAGATGTGAGGCTCTGAATTGACCACAGCATGAGCAGCTGTTACTGTACAAGAAATGGCAAGCTATGGTCCTTTCCTACAACTCCCTTTTATATTATTTTCCCCCATTTCATCCCTTTCTTTTTTTGAAACAGTGCAGGTTTAAGTAGGCAAAGATCCACTTTGCATCACAGCATGTCAGGCAAACCCATTTTAATCACTTTCTGTCTGACACTGTTCTGTTCATCAGCAGAGTTACTACACTAGCAAGTCTCAAACCCAAGCCCCTACTAGCTATGATAAAATGCATTAATCCATTAGACCACTCAGCATCGAAGACTAAAAGCTGTTTCCATAAACTTATCTTGTTTATCAGTGAGGCATAGCAGAAAAATATTCAGCCCCTGACAAGTTTCAAGCTCAGGTCATTATTGACTACAGCACAGTGCATTAGAACACTAAGCCACTCAACTTTGAAGCGCACACAGTGTTTCCATAAATGTATCCTGTTTATCAGTGATGCACAGCAGAAAACCATTCAGCCCCTGCGAAGTTTCAAACTCCAGCTCCTATTAACTGTAGCACAGTACATTAGAACACTAAGCCACTCAGCTTTGAAGGCTAGTAGGAGCTTCCATAAACTTATCTTCTTTGTCAGTGATGCCCAGCAGAAAAACATTCTGCCCCTGGCAAGTTTCTAAACCAGGACCCTATCAACTACAGTGCAATGCATTAGCTCACTAGGCCAGCGAGCTCTGTAAGTGTTTTCATAAACATATCCTTAATGCCGGTGTCACACTGCTTGTACACATAATGGGACAAATGACGACATACTTAGGACTATAATACAGACACCAAACCAGTACACAGACAAATAAATGTTGATGGACGTATGAGAGGCCTAGGATATCAGGTAGAGTTGATACTGCAGACTGTTGCAGAATGTCCACAGTTGTACCACCTAGATTTGGCACACTTGCCACACAACCTATGCTGTGTGCTGACATACTGGCAAATCAGTACACATTAAGATTATGAAATCATGACAGACAGTTCAGTATCATATGTCATACACATCTGATCACACATGTTCATGCCAGTCCTTTGTAACAGACTGTATGCATGCACATATGTCTTGCAAATACACCAGCTATAGTATTGACTCCGTAGCTCAATCTGTTACATTCCTAGCATGCTTAACATTTCTCCACCCGCACTCCTGGCTTCCATTCCAATGTGTTGCAGGTCAAGTACATGGTTATCGGAACAATTAAATGACTGAGCCATGCAATTCATACAGAACATTTTTCTGCTACTGCAGTCACTGCCACCCAATTAGTACCTCAAAGCCCTGTAGATTGGAGCACACTTCACAAATATGTATAGGTGTCCTAAATGTCACCTACCACTGTCTGGATGGCACTATTTCATAACATATGTACCAGAAACACATGCCTCACCTGGACTGTTATGAGTACCCTCACCCTGGCTATGTTATGACAACAGATCTGACACTGCTCCCTCACTCACATATACAGCTTGCTGTCCCACAGTGTGTTCACAATCCCTAGCATGGCTCCTGGGCAGAATGCAGCAGCTGCAGCCTGCAACAAATACATCAGTGTGTTCAGCTACTGGCTACAGGCATACCATACCCCCAAACACCTAGAACAGGGAATCCACACAACACCCATATATAAAGGGGTGGGGTGAATGGTAAAGTGAGAGGGACATGTGTCAAAGTCTTCCCCTACAAACATACACATCTGATAAACCAGCAGCATATATATTCTGATGAAAATGATGTATGACACTCACATCTGTCTGTCTCCTTACTGGCCTCAACCCACATTGTTAAACAGTAAAGTGCCACATAAGGAGAAAGTCTGTACACAATGGGAAAACACAGCATGCAAACTGTGAACATACCACATAAATCCAAACGGTGGACAGCATTTCCACCTACCCTCTGTGATGCTGTAGTCCCCACACCTTGATAAGGTCCTCCTCACAGGCCAGGGAAAGCTCCAAGGCCTACAAAAGGCCTCAAATATAGCACTGTATTGCATTGACTTTAGCTAATGAAAATGGAACCCAGCCATTCTGAATGCAACTAGCAAGTCTGAGCCACAGATTGTTGCACAGGCAATAAGCTGTTCATGAGCATTACCTACAAAAGGCAAGCTGCTGCCTATGGTACACAGGTCTGTGACTTTCTCTGTTATGACAGACTGTGCTGTCCTAGTATTTTACCACAAAAGTTCTGTGCATAAATGAGTACAGTACTATACCAGATATGTAATAGTATTCCCCATGTAATGGGATGCAGATGGGGGGATGCAGTCATGGGAAATAGGAATTACCACAGTAGAGGTCTATGGTAAATATCTTGGAATTACATATCACTGTTAGTCAGCTGTCCAGCAGCTGCAGGAATCCCTTTTGGTTCTATCTGCTGTGATATAGATCACAGCTCTGGCTCCTGAGCCCCCCCCCCAGCAATGGTCCACTAATGTGACTGGATTTTGTATTAGACAATAGTGACAGCCAGTAGTGCGGATAAAACTGCCATATCACATGATGTACTGTCAGTCTGCTCCTCTTACGCTGTGAATGTTACACAGGCATAGTTCAAACATTGTCCAGGTGTCCCTGACTCTTCCTGGCATACTCTGGCTAAGTCACTGTCTACTCAAAACCTATATATCATAGCCTGAGAGCTATGGCGCATATACCTGTTGACCCCCTACAGCAGGGTAGCAGGTTATAGCCAGCAGTAGTCGGGGGTCACAGGCTCACCCGCAGCAATTGAGTGTACATATTGAGCATGCAACGTGAGGTAATTAGTACAGTAACAGATATTACAGTACCATAACTGTTTTCTGAGGTGTCTGGCCTGTGACAGCCAGATTCTTCACAGTCTGGAAACAACCATTACATATTGTCCAACTGATTTCCATACATCCACATTTGTCTGACAGAGAGTCCACATATATCAGGCACATGTACACATTCTGCAAACATCTGTGTACTGAAGATGTTGGACACCCACAAAGAGGATACCCTACAACATGTTTGCAGTGTAATTGTATCGCACAGATGTTGCTGGACTGTCCGCATACACCTGTGGTACTACTCACCTATTTGTCAGATGGTGGATGCATGACATGGTACTGGTAGGGAACACACCACAGTAGATGGCAGTGATGAGAGTGGACACTTAACAACACAGTACATCACAGCACACAGGACCATACCTGGTATACCTAGGATTATACAGGGTTACTACGCTATTGGCCCTGATGCCCTTACAAGTCTAGCCATTAGTTTATCCTCAACAGAATCATCAATCAACACCTGTTGCCCCTGTGATTGAGGGACACAGGTGGGACCCCTGGACAGATTTGTGGAATTCCATCCACTCATCATGGTTGCACTTGATGATGGTCTGCATGATACTCTGACATGTCTGGGAAGTGCAATCCTGAGACAGGGTAGCCTCTGAGAGACAAACCTGTCTGTCTGACAGGTTTTGTTGGTGTCACCTATCAGATTCAGGCCAGATTTAGAGGCTGTCTGCATGGGACAGATGTTGGAGGGCATGGATTACCTTTGTGGGTATTACCATGGCCTTTCCAGTTGTTGCAGATGTCTGGATAGGTACATATCAAATGGGCCATTGTACTGGCTGAGGAATATACAGAGGTAATGTCCACCTTTTTTTCTGGATGTACTCCCTTTACCTATGACTTTCACCACATACACAGCCTTTCTAACCACTGCCACTAAATAATGGTTGAATGTGACATTGTTATCAAACTGAGTACCCAGGTCTGTCAGCACAGGTTGTGTGTTTATGGGGTTACCAATGATGTGGCAAACAGTGGGGCCATGTGTTTGCTGTATGGTATGATGGTACTGTTTTCTGCATTTAGCTCGAGGCCAGGACCTTGACACTAGTCTGTACACCATGCAAGACCCTGGTACAGTGTGTTAACATCATTTGGTGGGTCAATGACAGACAGCACACAGTTTACAGTCATCACAACCTTAGTCAGTACCTCCATATGTGGGTGGTGGTGGTTAACATTCATGCCTAGATACATGTGGGTTATGTAGGGGCACTACCCACAGGGCCTTGACATGTATACATATTGCACTCACATAGCAACAGAGAGTAGGGTTGCCATCTTAATGAATGCCCAATGTTGGACACTTCTTGTAGTATCATGACAGTTGGCAGGACAAACCATACCCATGGCAAGTGCAAAGGTCAGGACTTCTCTTGGTCTGCCAAAATGACATCTTATTTTTGAAGCATTTCCCTCGATTATGCTATGTCTCAGAACATTCATATGTTTCTGATGGAAAAAATGACTTCTTTATGCAACTATTACACACATGTAGGAAATGTTTGTTGTCCTACACTCTTGGGACCAATGTATTGTTTTAGTTGTTTTCACAGGACACACCTGGCAAAACATGAACTGTAACCTGTGCAGTGGGACAGGTGTTAGGCCTAACATAGTCACACTGCTGCAAGGAGATATATGTACACACAGGTTCACTACATAAGACCGAAAACCCATAATACCGACGCCCATAATCCCGAGACCAGATACCTGAAAGACAAGAAGACCGGAAGACCAGAAGCACGAAATTTAAAATAACGAACACTACACTAAACATACACCATACACATACACATACACACACCTTCACCCAAAACACAAACACACAAACCTACACTACATACAAGCAGGGGGCAAGCCTGCCTGCACCCAACATGTGGGAGGCTGTGCTCCCCATACCCTCCTACTTAAATATTCTAGCTCCAAGGATGCACTACATAGACAAACACACAAAAACACCACCACACACCTACATTCCCCTCACAGTCACAACATACACTTACACACACACTAAAGCCCCTAACCAACACACTCAAACATAGGTACTTACCTGGCCTTCCACCTATCTATTCACAAACCGTAACACCAGAAGCACTATTTCAAAATCTCTGAACTTCGGGATTTTGAAATTCGCGCTTCTGGTCTTTTGGTATTTAGGGGTTTCAGCTATATGGTCTCGAGATTTTGAAATTCGATATTTCAAAATTTTGAGATTATGTAGTGAACCCATACACACACACCTGCTCATGAAATGCCCTTTTTGAGAGGAGCATACTTACCTGACTAGTTGTATATACTATAGTACTACAAACATATCGCAAGTGCCACGGAGCTTAACAGGCCCTCAAAATCATATAACCATCCTACATACAAGGCAGCCACGCTGCTACTCACACACAGTTGCCAGTTCTGAGACTAGAACCCCTACCTATCCAGTTGTATATACTTATCGAGTGCACCACAGAGCTTATGTACTTGGTGAGTGTCTTACTGTGCAAGGCTCTGTAAAGTAATTCAATAGGGGGATTAACAGGCCCTCAAAATGGTATAACCATCGCACATACACAAGTCATACTGGATATTCTTCACACACATACACACACACACACACACACACACACACACACACACACACACACACACACACACACACACACACACACTCACACAGTTGCCAGTTCTGAGATAAGAACTCCTACCTATCTAGTTGCATGTACATGCACCACTGAGCTTATGTACCTGGAGGGTGTCTAACTGTGCATCTAAGGTGGATGACACCAGCAGGCCCTGTAAAGTACTCCAATGGAGGTATTAACAGGCCCTACCATCAAATTTACACACAAGGCAGCCATGCTGCTTTAGGAGACATTCTTCACACATGCACATACTCACATAGTGGCCAGTTCTGAGATTAGAGCCCCTACTTATCTAGATGAAGGTGCCAGTGTGTTATGTACTTATCACATGTGCCATGGAGCTTATATAAGTGGAGAGTGTCTAACTGTGCACCTAAGGTGGATTACACCTGCAGATCCTGTAAAGTAATCCAATGGGGAGATTAACAGGGTGGAACAGGCCTTAAAATGTATTAATATTGCAGACACATAGGAAAGACGTACAACTTCAGGGGGGTTTACTTACCCACATGAACTGAGATGCTGTTGTTGAGATTAGAACCACTACCTATCTAGCTATACACATTACAGTTCTATGTACTTATGACAGGCACCACAGAGATTATGTGCCTCGAGGGTGTGTAACAGTGCATCTAAGGTGGATGACATCAGCAGGCCCTGTAAAGTAGGCAAATGGGGAAGTTCACAGGTAGGCACAGGCTTTAAAATGTATTGGCATTGCATGCACATAGGAAAGAAATAAACACAGCAGTAAGGAGATATACTGACATAAATGCAATCACTATGTTGCTATTGCAGGGATTAGAACCGCTACCTATCTAGCTGTATACACTATAATGCTACATAGTCATTGCATGCTCCATGGAGCTTATATAAGTGGAGAGTGGATAGTGTCTGCCACTGCTGTTGGGGTGGATGACATTAGTAGCTGCTGACAGGGAGGCCACTGTTGTGTAGGACAGTACTCACAGGGCCATAAAATGAGGGACCATTGCAAGGATGTAGGCCTGTTGGGTGTGTGTATTCTGCTGTATGTGGAATATATACACAAACACACAAGGTGGCTGATGTGTGATGAAAACCCCTGCCTACCTACTATTACACACTAAAGCTTACCATATTATTTGCACACACCACTGGTTACAGTTGGTGTACGATTGGCTGCAGCACTACTTTCTGGGTCTCTGTTTCTTTTTCCCTCTCTGTCTGGCTATCTATATATGGTATATTCACTGAAAACTCATTTCACTGAATTTCAAAACACTCACACCAAATTGCTGAAAGTTCAAATCACTGAAAATTAATTTCACTGAATCACATTTCACTGAATGTAAGTACTGTTGGGCAAATAAAAATGTATATGCCCTTTTCCCCACTGTAGCGTGATCCTGGAGTTAGCATATATAGTTAGGGGGTGTAGGGGGCACAGCCCCCTACATTGGGGGTGTGTGGTGGGCTTAGCCCCCCATCTACTTTTGGTTTCATATTGTTAGCTTTCAGTGAAATGAGATACATAAATATAAAAGCTAAGTAGGGGGGCTACGCCCCCACACCATTCAGTGTGGGTGGCTGTGCCCCCACACCCCCCTTAAGTATCTATACTAACTCCAGGATTGCATTACAGTGGGAAAAGGGGCATATACATTTTATTTGCCCAGCAGTACTTACATTTAGTGAAACGTAATTCAGTGAAATGAGTTTTCAGTAATTTGAGCTTTCAGCGATTTTTTTTTAGGTTGAATTGAAATTCAGTGAAATGAGTTTTCAGTGAATCAAAGTAGACCCGGTGTGTATATATATATATATATATATATATATATATATATATATATATATATATATATATATATATATATATATATATATATATATATATATATATAGCGCCACTACTAAATCCCGAAAACCCAAACTACCGACACCCAAAATCCCGAGACCAAATACCCGAAACACTAAAGTACCGAAACATCAAACTGTGAAATTCAAACTACTGAAAACTACTCTCAACATACACCACACACATACACATACACACACCGTCCCCCAGAACACAAACACACAAACCTAAACTACAGACAAGCAGGGGGGCAAGCCCCCTGCACCCCCCACACTTAAATATTCTAATTACAAGGTCGCACTACATACACAAACACACAGAATGCCACCACACACCTACATTCCCCTCGCACACACATCACAGTCACAACACACACTTACACACTAAACCCTAACCAACACATTTAAACATAGGTACTTACCTGACCTTCCACCATACCACAACACCAGAAGCACGAATGTCAAACTCCCAATGATCGGGATTTTTAAATTCGTGCTTCTGGTCTTTTGGTAATTAGGAGTTTCGGCTATATAGTCTTGAATGTTTGAAATTCGGTATTTCAAACTTTTGAGATTATGTAGTGATCCCATATATGTTATATATATCTTATATGTGCCACATATGGCTAGATAAGGGTAATCATGTCTGATGGGGATAGGAAGACACAGTTAGGGTATACCTGGCTGTCTGTATGCACAGAGATATATGGGCATCACAGTTCTATAGTCAGATGTGGCTTCAGATATGGGCTGAAATTAGCTAAGTGTAGGAGCATGCCGAGTATGACCATCAGTACTAACAATGGGACTTCAGGCCAAACCTACCTGTACGCCAGTGCAGGATTTTATGTGGTACAGCCAATTGTCTGCTGAACCTGATGAAATGGTCCGGCACCTCCCTGATATAATGCCTGAGGTATTTCCTGGTTGTCTGCTGTCTGTACAATATGACCAATATCTAGGGTGTGTACAGAGTGTATTGGACTGAACAGAGTTTTGAAAAATATGTCTGGTACATTTTACATAGCACTGTGAATTCTTAGTACATTAGAGGCAGACCATTATAGCTTGATGTGAGGAATCACTGACAGACATTTTGGTTACCGACTCCATACACTGCAGGGAACCCATGCTACTGCACAAACTGTTCTTTTCTGCACTTTCTACATTTGACTGGGCATGAGTTCCTCCTTCCCCTTATATATGGGCCTTTGTCCTGCCCTGGTCCAGTTCCTGGCTTTGTCAACAGTTGCTGCTCTATGTAATTGTAGGTATGCTGTGAGTGGGGTAAGAGATGTAAGACCACAGACAGGGTTACGGACCTCACATCTCTGACTGTCCCTGTGTTGCAGGGTGTCCAGCATTGTCCACCATACGTCTGCTCTGGTACTCAGATGGTTTGTGTTGTACTGTTATTATAAGGCTACATGTTGCCCATACCTCTCAAAGTCTTACAGCCAAAAATCTGGACAGGGCCATATATAACAGTGGGACACGGGCCCAAACATGGGGACATGATTTTAATATTGCTCTTACAAATGTTGACAGTTGGTAGAATGGTTTTGTATTAGCATGTATTGTCTGACTGGCATGAAGTCTGCATCTGAAATGTCTGTCATTATTTTCTCATAGCAACCTTTACTGATTTGCCAATAGTTTGCCGGACAACTGCAATGTTATGACAAACAGAACAGATTTATGAGGCATAAATGTGGATATTCTGTGAAGCCCTTTACATTTGTGGGGTATGGATGGTGCTCACTGACTTGTAAGTACTGACACAGTTATGTGACAGCCTTTATATCCTGGTGCTACACTGACTTGTTACAACCTGCTGTTCTACTAGCCACCATCTAGATTACTCAGAGCTGTGTACTGTCCATATCTGTGGCCCTCTGTCCCTCCATTGTCTGTGGCTTTGTCCAACTTTCTTGTATTAACAAATACTGACATATGGACTTCTGTAGTACTTCTACCATATGTGTGGCTGACATGCAAAAGAGTAGGCACAGCCAGTCTTGAACCATGTACTCTATCAACCACAGTAATGTACTTAGCCCACTAAGTCACAACAGCCACCAGACAGTGGAGTTTACTTACTGATAGTATCAAACACAGCCATACATAGCACATTCACCCCTGCATATTGGGGAATGGGTACATGTCACCAGGTTGATTGAGATAGCCCAGGGATTGTGTGGTCTGCTGTCATTACCTTGCAAACATACTGTTACTGCAGTTGTATAGGAACATCGGTGTGCTGGGTATAGGGGACTCTAGCATTGACAATCAATGACCCCAGGGTTTATAATTCCCTCCCATAGTGTATTGGTTTTTTTCTGGCCTGGGGCCTATGGCATATTATGGGGCAGCCAGTATTGTGCAGGGGGTTCCTATTGCCACACATAACTGTCAGTTGTCTGCAGCTATCCCAGTAGCCCACTCCATTCCCTTGCATGCATGTGGCAGGCCCATACATATGCTACCACAGTCTACTACCCCATTCATTTGTTGTAAAGAAGAGTGAATTACCTTGTGCCTGCAGTAGTTGAGAGAACAATGCTTCACAGCTGACTCTGTAGGATGCAAACAGTACACAGCCTAGACATGGTAAGGTACAGGTTGTGTGGTTTGGATGGCATCCTTTCTACTATGCATGTAAGTTGGAGTGATGTGTCAGTCCCTAGGTTCCTAGGTTGTCAGTGCATGTGCTATACATTGCCTCTTTGCCAAGACCATGGCATTCTGGGCATGCCTACACCTGCCTACAGGGTTAGGCTCAGAGAGTTCCTCCTCCAAGTCCCCCTGTGGCTGTGTGGACCTTGGCACTGGTGGGGGGCTGTGTGTTCCTTCTCTGTGATGCTCCTGCCACAGCTGTTTCAGCAGGATCATATTGTGTAGCATGGCACGTAAGGTGAATATGTGTGCACATGTGGCTGGAGAGTACTGCAAGGCTCCACCAGATATATCAAGGCAGCAGAACTGTGACTTGAGAGCCCAAACACATGCTCTATGATGTTCCTAGTTTATGCAAGTGCCTCATTACGGCATTCTTCAGTAGGTGTGTGTGCATTTCTGATGAGTGTCATCATCCATGGTTCTAGTGCATATCCAGAATCCTCCAGTAGATGGCTGTATGGGATGTCTCCCCTGCCAAGCATATAGTACAGCTGTGAGGCATGCCACATGTGGGAGTCGTGATAGCTGCCAGGGCTGCCAGCACACATATGCATGATAATGCCCTGGGCATTGCACATGACCTGGCAGTTGATGGATTGATACCCCTTGTGGTTGATGTAGACCATACCCTCTTCACCTGGTGGTGCTTTGATGTGCACAAGTGCAGTCTATGGCACCAAGGACCTCAGGGTAGTTTGCTACATGGTGGAAGAGATAAATATTGTTGATCCTCTCCTCTGGGGTGCAGGGTAAATAAATTTGCTCACTGGCATCTGCTTGAAGTTGCATGGCATCCAGGAACTGGTGGAGTACCCTGGATGCAGATGCCTGTGACATCCCAATTATGTCCTCAGCTGATTTTTTTAAAAGTACCTGTAGCTAATATTCTATGGGCTACACATACCTTTATTTCTACTAGGATGGGTTTTCCACTGTTGGGTCTGGGTCTGAGTTGAATGCAGTAGAATTTGGTGAGTTCTTGTAGTATGTTCTCGCCCACCCTGTAGCGCTCTACAATCTCCAGCTCATGTAGGCCCTGGAAGGTCACTCTGGGCCTGAACACTATTCTTCTCAGTCAGGGTCTATTGTCAGCATCATCATCTTCAGTGACCTTAGCCTCAAGCACATACAGATGTAGCAGATCAGCAGCAGCCCCTAGCATTTTGTCAGTTAAAATTCCCAAGTGTATACTCCAATGGTGCAGAGTATGTGGGAAAATCAGATTGTTTGGTGTATGCATACTTTAAAGTGGTGTGCTGCAGTTGCAGCCTGTGTGCTTGACTCATTATGTTGCATTCCACCTGATAGGTATATCATTATGGATTCAATGGACCAGTGTCTGTTGAACAGGTCTTATCAGTCATTTCTACCTGATTGTGTTTCCCAGGCTATTTTTTTTTTATATTTCTTTCACTGCTAAGGAGTGCGGCACACCACACAGACCCATGGCACTAGTGTAAACAATGCTCACTAGTTTTGACACTTCCCCAACCATGGACATGCTCAGCTTTTCTTAAACTAGCTAAAACATGCTCAGCAGCATCAGACACACACCCCTGATTGGTTGTGTTTAGCTGAGCACAAATAGACTCTGCTGCACTCCAATCCACTTTAACATACTGTGACACACACTGTTTTGGTGTCACCTACCTGTTTTACCACTACCTACATGGTTCTAGCCCTACCACAGGTTGTATCTGTGGACACTGTAGCCTTTTTTGCTATTCAGTTACCCAGCTCATTTAAAAACAGCTAAGTGAGTATACCCTGGATACTTCACTCCTGCAGGGCCTGCCACCATAGCAACCACTGACACCTGCCATTGTAATACTCTGCATGCTGGGCACTATAATGCAATATATTTGCAAATGTCTACTTTTCACTTTTTTACACTTATTTTTTTTTCCATAATGGCATGTTTGATCATCACTGCGCAATGTGCAAATGTGATGTATGTATTTAAAAAAATATTTTTAATGATTTGCATTGCTTTTTGAACACACTGATCATAGTTGTGGCCATTTTAATGCCTACAGTACCATATCCACCCATTTTTAGACTTTTACAGTCCCTATTTAAAATGTATAGTCCAGAACATGGTTTCTATCTGTGTACATTCTCTACACCAACATGGCACCTACACAGGTGCCTTTCCGCTTGTTGTATTACAAATCAACCTCATTTGCATGTTTTTCACCAGCTTATGAGGTGATTTCAAATCCATGGACACCTCCGTGTTCACACGCTCGTGCACACCCCTCCACCCTGTTTCCTGGACCACTTGGTGGCCATGTTCCGTGTTTGGGCTGTAATACTATGCCTACATGGAGAATCGCTCCTTGTAGGCTTTATTGAATTCTACCCATTATCAATAATTTTCTTTCTTCCCCAACCTTTTTTTGCTTGTATTCCTTACGTTTCATATTTGTTGTCTATATTATTTTCCTATCTTTTTAAAATAAGCTAATGAGTCTATTACAAAAAGAGATGAGAGTGCATAGGCATATATTTGTGCATGTATACAAGCATGTTGGAGTGGGAAACATAAATAAAAAATGTTAGTCTTCACAACTCTGTTACACTAAGACAAGAATTTTATCCAGGATCTACCTTATGCAGCAACAGAAAATCCTACCATTATTTAAACATGCTCGACAGGTGTTCAACAACATACAGCTACTAATCCAAGCAGAATTTCAGAGTGAAGATTTGTAAAATGGCATCTTTAAATTTTTAAGAGTACTGCTACCCTTTAACCTATCACTTAAACATCAGACCCACCGTGTACTTCTGATATTCATACTGAAACTTGTCTCTAAATTACCACTCAATAGCCCCAAGACAAAGCACACAACCTTGGTGGGAAACCAGCAGGATTCAAATGAGCTCAGATAATTAAAAAGATTCCCAAGACAACAAGTAAAAGCTCAAGCTTTAAGACTAGAGATCTTACATGAGTCTATGTTCACAGTTTCAAACAAATTAAGCTAATAGTCGATCTACAGTACAGTGGCAGATAGGGAGCCATATCATAACACAAAGCACTATACCAAGTACACCATTCACAAGTAGCACACTAGAAGAAATTTGCCAGTCAAAAAAAAAACATGGATCACTAAAACAAAGAATCAGACTGAGAAACCACACCACAAAAAGCATAAAACTGAGGCAGCACTCTTAAGTCTAGAAAACAAACATTTCAGCTCCATTACTATATTATTAGACCAAGGCTATTAAAATATCAAATCATCAAGAGAATACACAATTTTTTTTATGGTGAAAGTAAGTAGACCAAGCCAAAACAGCTAGAATACAGGATAGCAAGTTAAATTTACCGGGTTTATATTACAACAGCGAAGAGGCGTTTAATTGAACGCCTCTTCGCCGACACATATAGAGCGACTGCACTAAAGCGTGAAAGCTCAGAACAGTGATTTCTTTCCCTGGGAAAGAAATCACTTGGCCTTCCCCGTGTGTTTGCCCCTTTCCCCACTGTAGTGCAATCTCAGAGTTGGTATATTTAGTTAGAGGGGTGTGGGGGTCACAGCCCCCCATGTTGGGGGTGTGGGGGGCTCCGCCCCCACATTATAATGTTTGAAAGTGTGTGTGTTTGTGTGTTAGTACTACCGATTTCTTTCCTAGAGAAAGAAATCGGTATTCTGAGTGTTTACGATTTAGTGCGTTCGCTCTATATGTGTCGGCGAAGAGGCTTTCGATTAAACGCCTCTTCTCTTTTGTAATATAGACCCAAGTTTACCCACTAAAATGTAAATCCTAACATATTAAGATATAGCAAACAGATTAAAGTGACTAATTAAGTTACTATAAAATTATTTAAAATAAATAAATAAATAAAATAATATTAAAAAAACTGAAGCAAAGGAGACTTGAATGTAACTAAACATGAATGTAATTTATATAGTAATAAAAAACAGCATTGAAAGAGTAAATAGAGTTAATTATATTAAACCTAAGAAATAAATAAAAGATAGTTACCTAGAACGTATGTATTAATTAATGTTAATTAATAAAGTTTAAGCTAAAACAGATAAAAAACGAAAAAAAAAAAAAACATGTCTTAATATAGAATGCATCCAAATCTCCTTTCTTAGCTTTAAGTCTGGTTAGAGAAAATAAGATTTATAAAGCAGAAAATAATAAAAAATATAAATGCATAAAAGTTGAGATGATAAAAAGCAATTTATCTTAAATGTCATTTTTCTTTTAACTTCTTTTTCTTTTTATTGATCTTCCATCCATTCATTTTAGCTTGTCTTTTCAAAGAGCTGTTGTTATAATCCATGTCTTCTATTTGATCTATTATATTGTTAGATTTCAGAACTATCATAGCAGCATCCAAGTCATCAAATAATTTTGTCCCATCTGCAATAAATATCTTAAACTTGGTAAGGAATAGCACATGAACTGTATCCTGTTTTTTCTGTAGGTCTTTTATGAAAGGAAGAAAGGATTTATTTTTGGACATAGCAGTCATAGAATAATCATTGTCAAAACTTATTATTCTGTCTTCTATTTAGATAGGAGATTTAGACCAGGCAGATTTAAGGATTAATTCTTTGTCCAGAGATGAAAACAATCTTACAATAGTAACTTTCAGAGAAGGATTATTTTTTTGAGGAAGATGTAACCAGAGATCTATGAGCTCTTTCAATTCCAAACAACATAGCTTCAGGTAAGTCTAGAATCTGAGGAAGCCAAGATGTTAAAAAGTTTGTCATATTTTCTCCTTCTATTTTTTCTTGGAGACCAAAGATATGAACATTATTTCTCTAAAATCTATTTTCCAAGTCATCAATTTTATTTAACAGAAGAGTATTTTGTTTCAATAAGAACTCAGTATTGTTTTTGTTTTCATTTTCTCTCCCTCAAATGTCATTTAATGCATCTTCTATATCAGATATTTGAGATTTCTGCAGTTTCAAAGTCTTGTGAGATTGTTCCATCTCCTTAGAGAATTTTTCTTTAAAGTCTTCTATTTTGATGTCCAGTTAGTCCATCTTTAGAGAAAGTTCCTGCATATTAAAAAAAAAAAACAGACTGAAGCTCCTTTTTCAGAGATAAGTCCTGAGAATTGGTTTTAGAGGGACTAATTTCAAAGTTATGTGTGACAAAATCTTCAGGATGAAAGTTTGACAGGAAAATGTTGAGATATAAAAAAATTGTGATAATATCCTACAATACAAGTTAAAAAGGTTATACCCATTTAGAAAAAAAAACTGTTAGGATAGTTTAGAAAAATAATTTCCTGTCAGAAATAGAAATATAGTAGCACAGCAGGTGAAATCTGCTGCTAGCCTGTCAGCATCTTCAGCTTCAGTGATATAAGGGTCAATGAATGAACAACCAACAACAAACACTATAACTCCTTAATTCTTTTGTTACTTCTACAGTTTTTTAGCTAGTAAAATGTAAGGTGGTGTCTATAAAAATGACTTGCATATTTTATTAAGTGAAGTAGCTGTTTTGCTTAAACAACAAACAAAAGTACCCTTCAAATTTTAGTATAGATCAAAGTATGAAATGGTATTTTTGAATACAGTGACTTAACTTTGAAATGGATTCAAAAGTGTAGGAACCTGATAACAGAAGGTGGAGGATAAGGACACATGAAGGAAGATGATGACCAGTATAAGAGATTGGAAATAAATGTTTTTAGTAGATTTATGTATTTATTTATTTAACATTTGTTTACTGGGAAAGTCCGACTGGAACAAGGTCCATTTACAGCAGAGGCCCGGGGAGAAAAGCTCCACATCAAACAATATGTACAGTGGTAAGTGTACAATCAAAAAAAGATATATCATACAATGGTTTGTTCCAAGCAAGCTTAATTTACACATAGTAGACTCTGGATGGCAGTATTTGGGAGAAAAGACTCATATTAACTGATTCAGTCAAAAGACACATCACACAAAACTTAATAATGTACACATAGTAGGCCCTGTATGGGAGTATTTGAGTACTGTATAATAGAGATAGTAAGCAGTGAAGAAGGAAGGTAGCAAGAAGTGGAGGACAGCAGGAAAGCATTTATGTGATGCAAGGACAGAACCAGGATTGCAAGAGGTGTGACTTAAGTAACTTTGTGAATAGTGAGATAGATGGTGCTGAAGAGATATTTTGGGGGAGGTTATTCCATTTCCTAGTGATGGTATGAGAAAAAAGAGCTTTCCCTACAGTATTGTTGGCTTTGGATATACAAAGCAGGGTTTTGTTAGATGAGCATAGAGGATGGTTTGCTGAATATTGGTTTAGCAGTTGGTTTAGGGTGGAGTTTTGTGGGGATTCCTTAGTATGTTGAAGGTGAGCACTAGTTGCTGGTAACCAATGAATTGAGGGAGTTCTAACCACTGTAGCTCCTTTAGGGCAAGACAGTGATGGCTTCTAAAAGTGGAGTTATTGGCAAATTTTGCAATTTTATTGTAATATAATTCTAGTTTGTTTAGGTCTGTTTTCCTGATGTGGGTTAGGATTGGTGATGCATATATTAGGGTAGACAAAAGGTGGGTTTGGGCTAGGATGACTCGTGCTTGGCCTGATAGGAACTGTTTGTGCTTGTATACAGTTCCTAATTTTTTATGTACTTTTTTAATGGTTTGAGAGATATGGA
Organism: Protopterus annectens; assembly: GCF_019279795.1. Lineage (NCBI taxonomy): Eukaryota > Metazoa > Chordata > Ceratodontiformes > Protopteridae > Protopterus > Protopterus annectens. Next base: position 1,065,776,192 of record NC_056735.1, on the reverse strand, counting down.
CATCAAAGTTAAGATCCTTATCTATTTCAACACCAAGGAGCTTAGTATGGGGGGAGGGAGACATTGTGGTGCCATTTTTGGAGGTGATAGTGAAGGAAGGACGTGTGGTTCTGGATTTGTTGGGGGGGGAAGTAATTTGGTCTTGTTGGGCTTTAGAATCAGTTGGATATCAGTAATCTATTTTTCCACAAAGCAGAAGGATTCTTGGGTAAGCTTTTGAAGAGTGGTTATGGATGGGGCTGAGCAGATTAGGGTTGAGTCATCTGTGTATTATATAAATGATGCATGCAGGGTGGAGGTATGTAGTTTGTTGGTGAAAATGGTGACTAATAGAGGACCCAGTATTGATCCTTGTGGAATGCCTATAGTAGTTGGTAGTTGAGGTGATAGTAAACCTTGCCATTTGACTGATTGGTTTCCATCAGAGAGATAGTTTTTGAACCAGGAAGTAGTGCAGGAGGCAAAGGACATGGTAGATAGAGTGCCTAAAAGTAGGTTATAGAAGACCATGTCAAACGCTTTAGATAGATCTAAGAATATGGCTGATATGAAGTTGTTGTTGTTTCTGAGTTGGTTAACCTGTTTGGTAAAGGAGAGAAGAGCAATAGTTGTACTATGGTTTAAGCAGAAGCCATGCTGTGTGAAGGAGAGGAGATTATGTGAGGTTAAGAAGTACACCACTTGGGTGTGAATACATTTCTCCAGGAGCTTGGAAAGGGGGGATAGGATAGCAATGGGGTGGTAGTTTGATAGCTCATAGGAGTTGCCGCCTTTGTGTAGGGGAATAATATATGACACTTTCCATAGTCTGGGGATGTAAGCTTCTTTTATGGAGCAGTTTATAAGAATTGAGACAGGGTGGGCTAGGGACTCTGCAGCTAATTTTAGGAAATTAGTGGGCAGACCATCTGCTGTGAGAGTGATGGGTTTTAGTTTTGAGAGTATTTTTGTAACTGTGGAGGTTGGTACAGGTGAGAGTGTAAAGGAGGGTATATTATTGTGGTCTATAGTTGGGTAGATAGATCAGTTTCTTTGGTAATATGCACCTTTTGCATACTAATTTCTTTTTATGACATGTATATCTTAACATTAAAATGTCAAAAGCAGCTATTTGATATTTGTCCTACTTAATAGTCATTCATAGGTACTTACCAGGTTATTGATCTGTTAGGGTCTCAAGAAGTCCATCCTTCTATTCCTATGGTAGTTTATTCATCACTTGTATTTTGTATACAAATAACTCAGAGATGGGCATAACAAAGATATGTTGGGAGATTTACATGTTGCTCCTATCCATGAGGAACTAGAGTGCCAAACTGGAAGCAAATTTCTTAACTACTCATCCATTTATCCAAATTACAATTGAATAGGGTAAGATAAGTATTTGCTTTATGTGGAATGGAAGACAATTTCACAGAAGTGAACTATCTGTGATACATACGTATTAATTGAAGATGTTCTAGTTATGTTGCAGAAGACACTGAGATTCCTTGAGTGGATATTTATGCTACTATTGGACTTGTGAATGTGTAATAGGTCTGACAGGATATAATCTGTTGAAGCAATATATGCGAGGCAGTAATCGCCTCTCAGTAATCTCTGTGATACTGAGAAGAGGGACAAAACTTTGGGACAGTCTGCATAACTTTTATGAATTGGGCCCTTGATTTTTGATAATGGTCTCTTTAAATGGACTTGACAACAACAATATATTTGGTGACTGATATATGTCAGTTTCAGTATGCAATTTTTGATGGTTATTTTCTCCCTATTAATAACTTCCATCAGACAGGTAGACAGGATGGAAATGAGATGAGTAGTATATTGTATATTTGTTTTGATCATGCTGGTTTAGAGAAGTCATAAATAGTATAATAGCTTATAATTTTAAAAGACAATGGGCAGGATTCACGAAGGCTTGCACGGAGTGTAAGAGACGTGTAACACTCCATGCAAGCCTCGCGATCCAGGAACAGCCCTAAACTCCGTGTTAGAGACCAGCTAAAACGTCTCTTACACGGACTGGGCGTGGACATGCTAAATACCTCACTTGCAGCTGAAAGGTATGCAAATGAGGTATATTAGCGATCCATGAAGCAGAAACCAGTCCGTGTAAGAGACGTTTTAACTGCAGAAATGTACTCGGTTGACAACTTAGTACGTTTCTGCAAATTCCACAATGTAGCCATGTCAGCTCCAAATAAAGGGTGCATATGTCTCAGGCAGCATGCCAATGGCCAAATATATGGCCATTGGCAAGGTAACCCGATACAAAAATAATAAAAATATAATTTTTTTTTAAACCCAGCGCAGCCCCGCGCAAACGGGCTGCGCTGTATAAAAACATAAAAAAGAAGGTTATAAACCCACACATGTGGGTTTCATGCAATACATGGGACCAGCAGACCAAAAACAACATGGCCAACGTGTAGTGGTTGCTAAGGGGGGAAGCTGAGTCTAAGACATGTAACTAAGCATTAGTAGGCAATCTCATGTAAATGAGGGTTAGGATACTGAATCTCACAGTCACATAGCAAATGTGCACAGTCTGAGTAGTGTAAGAGATACATAAGGGGGAGGAATAGAGTAGGAGATAGGTGACATCACAGGGGGGAATGGTAGAAAGAAATGCAGTTCATTGGAGGTCAGTGTAACATGACAGATGACAGACACATATCATGGAAAGAGGTGTACCACTAGATAAGTCAGGGAAAGTCAAGAAATGGAAGGTGTACACTGTTACTTACACCAAAGTTTCTTGCTGGGCGTGCATGCGCACGTGTACATGCCATGAAGCGCGAGTAGGGCAATGTGCGTGCGTGTAAGGCAGACTGAGCATGTGGGAGCATGTTGGGAGATGTTTAATACTGTTTGCGCTGGTGTGCGCGTGTGTAGGGCAGGCTGAGCATGTTGGAGGCTGTTGGCAGACGTGTAACAGTGTTTGCGCGGGTATGCGCACATTTTAACCCGAATAAGTAGATTCTGAACCGTGTAAGCACGTGTGTGCGCATGTAAGCCACTGTGAGCATGTTTCTGCTGGTAAGCACGTTGCTCCCCCCTGAGGAAACAGAAAGGAAAAAGGAAGCAACAGAATTAATAGGAAGCTATCAGGGATAACTGCTGAAGCTAGCAGGTGAAAACAATTAGAAGCAGGCAATTACACAGGCAAAATAGTAGCCCAGCCCAGCACTTAAAACTCTGCAAACAGTAGTGCAGGATGTTTCTCTTAAGAGACAATGCAAGACAGGAGTAAGCTAATAGAAGTGAAAACTGAAAAAGCTTCACTCAGAGCAGAAATGTTAGGGGCTGCCATAGCTGTCATAATGAGACATAGGCGACTTGCTGAGGGTGGTGACAATGCAGATGGTGCCAGACAACCCACAGTGAGGAGACGGATAAGAGTGTACAGGCTCAGGGTCACCTACCATGGGTTACATGAGCTGGAGATAGTAGAGCGCTATAGAGTGGACAGAGAGCTCCTGCAGCAAATTGTTGAGCTGTGCAGGCCACGCCTCACACACAGAACCAACAGAGGGGAACCCATCCCAGTGGAAACCAAGGTATGTGTTGGCCTAAGAATACTAGCCACAGGTACCTTCCAGAGACCAACTACGATATGATGGGGATATCACAGTCATCAGCCTCCAGGGTACTGCACCAGTTCCTGGATGCCATGTCAGCACATGTCGGTGATCATGTATATTTCCCCAATGCCCTTGAGGTATTGACCAGCAATATGCATCTCTTCCAGCAAATAGCGGAATACTCTGAGGTCATGGGTGCAATAGACTGCACGCACATACGCATCAAAGCACCAGCCGGTGAGTGGGGTAGGGCCTGCATTAACCACAAGGGCTTCTCCTCCATCAACTGCCAGGTCATGTGTGATGCCCAGGGCATAATAATGAATGTGTATGCTGGCTGCCCTGGGAGTTACCACGATTCCCACATCTGGCATTTGACGCAGCTGTACCAGACATTTGCCAATGGGGACATCCCACACGGACACCAAGTGGGGGATGCAGGTTATGCACTGGAGCCGTGGCTGATGACACCCATCAGAAATGCACACACACCTGAACAGGAACGCCATAATGAGGCACATGCACAAACATGTAATGTAATAGAGCATGTGTTTGGGCTGCTCAAGTCAAGGTTCCGGTGTCTGGACACATCTGGTGGACCCTTGCAGTACACACCAACTACATGTACCCAAATTGTCATGGTATGTGCTATGCTACATAATATGATCTTGTGAAAACAGCTGCAGCAGGATCAGCATAGGGCTGGGCCAAACAGCCCCCCACCATTGCCAAGGCCATCACAGGCAGAGCGTGACTCAGAGGAGGAACAACCTGAGCCTGCCTGTAGGCAGAAGGAGGTGTGCCCAGTATGCCCTGGCCTTGGCAAAGAGGCAACGCATAGCACATACACTGGCTCAGTAGCAACCCTGGGAATGATACCCCCTCTGACTTACTCAAATAATAACATGGATGCCTAAAATGACATGACCTGCTCACAAACATGTACAGGAAAGTGTAATATGCGCATCCGAAAGAGGCAGCCCTGCAGCACCACCTGAGGCATGAATGCCATGTGTTAAGTAATGTAACACCATGTACTATATGCACACCTGAGCACTCTGACTAACATCCACCCTCACCAAGCATGAAGCCACAAAATGGTGATGGGATGATCAAGTGCAATAACTGGCTGAAGTAATGCAGTTAGTCAAAGGGGAGCCAATGTGTTTCAGGCTGGGAAGACATGCGGAGCATGACATGATGCACCACCTGCTAGAGGTGGCGTGCACCTATCATTCCATGCCCCATGGATACTGGCAAAGGCTGTCAGTACCCACAGCATGCCCTGAATAGGTAAGTCTCAAAACACAAACCCACCTTCATAGGTACCACAAGGGATAGGAACC
>NC_056735.1:1065660589-1065734204 GCF_019279795.1 Protopterus annectens | reverse complement strand
ATTTGATGAGGGCAACGCTATCCATACAGCCTACCTGGACTTGCCTAAGGCCTTCAACACAGTACTCCACTCAGGCATCATAGATAAGCTCATTAGCTTACATGTTACTACATATGTCACATGATGGGTTGCACACTGGTTGACATACAGAATCCATAATATCGATATTGTAGGAGCCATGTCAGACTCAATGCCAGTCACATGTGGTATCCCACAGGCCTCTGTCCTAGGACCCCTCTTGTTTGGCATTTATTTCCAGATGTAAAAGTGAACATGTGCGGGTTGTGGATGACAAAGTTCCCAGATGACTGCTAACTGCCGCCATAGTCGTTACACCAGCTGACACACACATCCTACAGACAGGCCTCACTGCAACGGAAAACTGCTGCCAGGATCATGGCCTAACACTGAATGACATGTAACGTATAGTTATCCCCTTTTGGTGGAACTACGTGCACACAACATATCACATGGACATACCTATAGATACAGACCTATGACACATATGGAGGGTTCACAGTATGCAGACTATTAACCTGTTACTTTAAATTACCTGTGTTTGTCGCAGCTGGTTGCGTTACCGCTACTACTGCTTCCTGCTGCTGCTGGCACGGCTTGCTAGTGTCACTGCTGACAGCTTAGACTCAGTGCGTGTACCGTGTGTTGTTTGTGTTTTTTTTTTCTCTCTCTCTCTCTGTCTCTGTCTCTCTCTCTCTCTCTCTCTGTCTGCCTCCAGACAGTGCAATGAACGTATTGCATGTGTGGAGTGTGAGTACAGGATGCTTTTGTAGGTATCTGCATACGTCCATGTGATGGCCTCTGCACCAGTTGTAAGCCAGCATTTGCTAATTGCATGCAGCCAGTTGTGTACTGATTGCAGTTCTCACTGTGATTTCAAGACAGTGCTATAAAAGAGCATGTGATATAGGCGTTGCCCTTTCAGATTGTAAGGGCGGGGACCATGCTGGTATGCTGTGGACACTGTTCTGTGAGTGTAAAGGTTAGTATCTCTCTCATGATTCAGGCTGTGTTGTAGATTCACATTTCTCCATTCCTCTCCCCTGTTTTCTGTAGTAAGTGTGTATGCACACTGACACCTACAACTATATATATATATATATATATATATATATATATATATATATATATATATATATATATATATATATATATATATATATATATATATATATATATATATATACATGTAAATATACATACATTTATATATGTGCATTAACTGACATTATTACCTACTAGCTACCAACTAGCATGGCTGTTTCTGTTCACACACTACTATTATGGAAATCCACTAGTTTTGACAGTAAGTATAAATGACATGCTTTGTGTACTACACATCCTATATTCCCTTTACATTAATTCCTACTATTACATGATATATTTATTTTAGCACAATGTTCTTGTATAAGAGTCATGGCTTAGTGGTAGGTCATGCAGACTACTGTTTCCACGGTCCTGGGTTCAGGACTGAAAGTGGGATTTTATTTTGCTTTTGAACTGACTACAAGACCTGTCAATCAGAGTGACTAAGGCACTTTTAAGCAGTTGTAACTGGGTTAGCACTGGTTTGCACAGAGCTCCCGCATGTGCACTGGCGTTCAGCTCCGCGCAAACCCGCTTACAAACGCTTAACAGTGCTTACACTGGTGCGCACCCGCGCTATTTTCTTTGAAAGAAATGAAAATGGGGAGACAGGAAAGTGGTGAAAAAGGGGTCACAAAGAGGGTAAGACAGTAGGGAAACAAGCTTGGGATTTGCAGGAGGGATGTAGGTAAGGCCCATAGCTGCCCATTTCTTCATCAGCAACAGCTGTGCATATGAATGTAATTTGGTGTGACATTTGAAACCTTCCACCCCTGAGAGAGGTGTCATGACAACAATAATACTTGTTGTACAGCCAATTGTAATTGATAGTTTCCATGTCCAGCAGACATGTGTGCGGAATGGGCAGCTATGTATGGGGCATAATTTTTTTGTGGGTACAGAGTGTCCTTTTTTTTTTTTTTTTTTTTTCAGGTGAAAGTGGTATGTCAGGTGAAGGAAGTTGGTATAGCTGGGGAGGTAGGTTGGGTAGGTCAACAGACAAGACAAACAAGACGCATACAGGGGCAGTGTATGACATGTGTGGGGGGTTACACATTTGACAGGGATGGATGTTTGGATATCCAGAGCCCATGAGCCCACAGATGGCAACAGTGGAACTGATATCCCCACGCATGGGCAGTTGCCACTGTTCCTTCACTGCCCAGGATGGGGCTGTGCTGGGGGCTGTGTAGGCCGGGCAACAGGCATGCCCGTAAGTTGTGCCACCTGTGCCTCAAGCTGGCGTAGGGGCCCAAGAACAGAGTCCCAGATCTCCCTACGCACCACAGTCTGGATGCTATGGAGGGTGAGTGGTGGTTCTCCTCCAGCCACGCTTGCGGAGGGGGGACCAGCCCCATCCCCTGCAGCGCTTCCACCCGCAAGTGGCACAGGGCCACCGGAGGAGGGTCCAGACTGTGCACTAGTGCCAGGTGCACTCGCCAGCTGAGTTGGGAGAGGTGGGTCCGCTGGAACCCGCCTTCCCTGTCATCCTATGTTTTGCATTATGTCATGACAGTTTGGGTTAGTAACATACAATACCATTTGCAATTAGTAGTAACAGCATGCATTAGTATTCCCATTAACCAAACACCCAGATAGTCACACCATTGAACAGCGAGCATAACACATGCATAATTTGAACAGCAATACACAGTCCAACAACATGCAGGGTTGATTGATGGCAACAGGCCATCAGGTTTGGACGTATGAACTGGGCAGATGCATCAACGGACATGCAAATATTTATGACCCAACAGGACAAATGTCCAGGGGTGTTAATTGTGATTGCACATACCATTTTCACGTGGAATGGGTTATATGTGGTTATAGGGTGGGGTGAAGAAAATAATATTAACACCTTCGAATACCAATACATATGCTGTACATTTCTAATAGCTGCACATATATACACACTACTGTTCTAACTACAGTTTCCTATATGATAACTACTTCAATTTGGTGATAGGACTGTTACTGCTACATCAATATACATTTTATTGTTCTTCATACACATTCATATCTGGCTTTGTTCAGCTACATCATCCTGCTACATTTGCTTTATATAGCTATAGACAACTGTGGATGTTTGGTATGTCAGACAATCATACTGTCTGCATATTGCAGACTGAGAGCAACATATCCAGATTTTGGGATACACATTCCAGCTGTAGCAACACTTTGAACAGATTTCGCAGTTTGGTTTTGCTTCTCACATTCATTTAATTCTGTACTGACTGCAGTATACTTTATTCAGGGGTTATTACTACTTTATTGGTGGATTCATAACTCTTTCTCACACTCTCTCACTTGTTTTCATTTTACTATTCAGGATGGTACTTACTTCTAGGCTTTATTGACATGTTTTACCTGTAGTTATTACAATCCTTTCCAACAGTCTCACTTCTGTCATGTTTCAGTATTTCCACAGGGGTATATTTCACACATGTGATTTGCCCATCTTCTGCAGCTGTACTTTTCAGCCTGCTGCAGGTTGTGTACTATTATATTACAGGTGGGGCATCTTTATTTCAGACTTTATTTCAGACATTTTCATTTTTCTGTTTGGATTACAGACTGCAACACACTTTTGTAATCAAGCAATACTTGCAAACACTCTTACACTGTTACTTGCACATTTTATTACTTAGTGACTACACTGCACTCTTTGGCTAACTGTCATACTTTTATATTTCTTTACAGTTACTGGGAGAGGATTACTGACCTGCCTGGTGGCACAACCGCACCAGCCTATCGCCATAGGCTCTGCGGTTCGCAGAACGGATACCTGCAGCTGTAATATAAATGAAGTAATATTGGAATACACATCTCCATAATATCAGCTAGTTTAATTTCTTACATACATAATTAAATGTAACTTACTCAGTAGTGGGGCATTGGGCATTTGCCGGGCCTCCTGGATCCAAAGGTTCAATTGGTCCTGCTTGCATCTCTTCAGGTCCGCATGGTGGTGACGGACCTGCTCACCAGTCCTTGGAATCCCTGTGGCACTGGTGAGATCATGAGCCAACCGGTCCCACGCCTCAGCCCTATATCCTCCCCACAGGACCTGACCCTGCATGAATTGGGCCTCATTATTGTGGACTAGGAGCCAGACCATGTATCTGGACTCCTCAACGCCCCACCTCTGTGCTCAAAAGCAACTACCCTCACCTACTCCTGACATTCTGGCTGCAAGTTAGTTCTACAATCATTTATGCTGTGTATTCCCGCCTATGGGGCTTATATATGCCGTTTTTCCCGCACATATCTATGATTGGCCATTTTGGAATTGTATCAACTTCACAAAACCTGCTTTGTCATGCTCCACTTTGTATTCATTCCTATATATTTGCTATGACTGCATTCCTAGGTACTGTTGTCATGGCTTAGTGGTTCCGTACCTTGACTATGGTGCATAGTATCCTGGGTTCAAACCTGACCACTACTTTTTATTTTTTATGACTGTCTAGACAGGCTAGGGGGTGTGTCTGTGTAAAGGCAGTTTTGATACAGCTTGCTCAACGTTGCCCATCAGTTAGCTTGTTGGCGTGGTACGCAGCTCCGCGCAAATGGGGTACGCTGGTTTACGCTTCATTTGTCTGTTAGCACGCATATTATGCTCAGCTCAGCTAGGGGTAAACAGTTCCAGCATGTTAAACCACTGCTCACCTACGGGCACTCATTTTACTCCTGTTAAACCACTGCTCACCTACGGGCAGATGCACTCACCTTGTTAAACTGTAGCTCAGCTATAGGCACATCTCGCATTTTTTATTGTTTTGCTATCTCACATTTCTTCAAAATAAATGGACTATTTCATTACATTTTACATAAACTATGATTTTATATGTGTACATATTTGTCAGGGACTTGTTTCGTGCTTATTTTACTAAAAATAAAAATTGATGTTGTGGGGGCTCGAACCGTGATTGACTGCTCTTCACCCGACATCTCTACTGCTACGCTAGTGTGTCTTGGCTTACTTTGCATATTTAGTTCTTATATCCTTTTCCACTGACTGCTAACTGTGGCTAAGCTACGGCATGCCCGCGCAAACGAGCGCACTCACGGGCAAACATCTTTACGATTTAAAAAAAATATATATAGCATGTTCATTTATATATTTTATGTTCATAGTCTGTGGGGGCATGTGTTGTGTTGTGTTGTGTTTATTCACATTTCCATGGCCTCTGTTGTGGGTGTTTACTTTGGGCAATTTTACTCTTCTGGGGGCGTGTCTGCTTGCAGGGCTTGGCATATGGACACGCCCCCTACTGTCTTCCACGGACCGTGTTAGCCTTAGGTGTGATTCAGCATGCCCTCATGCATATGCATGACATGCTGACGTCACACCGTTTAACTGCAGCCTCCATGTAAGCCATGTATTTCTTACACGGAGGCTTCGTGAATCCTGCCCATAGTGTGATACATTTCTATTGTTGTGGCTGTTTCAGGATACTTTCCATTTACAGATAGAAAATGTTCCAGGATAGTTTGTACTTTTTCTCATGGAAATTTGTGCAATTCAATGCTGTCTTCAAGAAGTTAAGATAGACTGCTTTGGCTATATTTCCTAATGTTAGTTCTTGCAAGTCAATGTGCATGTATGTATAGCTCTTTATTTTTGAAGGGAAATGTTCATAGGTAAATGTAGTGCATTTATTATTCTAGTAGGTACAAGTTGCCAACTTGCCATAGCTGTTTTAAGATAGTTTGTTTTTATAATTGGAAATGTGTGTATTTTATTTTTATGCTGTATTTAAAAAGGTTAAAATGTACTATTTGCTTACAATGTGAATGTGGACGTGCTGCTTTTACTTGGGCCTGTTTATTGCATCGTTATGCAGAGTAAATTATTGTTATAGGTTTATTTTTGTTTCTCTTAATTGCTATGTTTGGAGGTAAAAGGAGTCCATGGGATCTGCTGTGCATTGTAGTTTATTTTAGCTGCTCTTGCAAAAAGTTATTTTAGAAGGGAAAATGTTTACTTTATTTTATTTATTTGTTTTTTGGTGGATGCATGTTCATAAGTTAATGCAGTGCATTTGAAATTGTGCTAAAACATGTCATCATTGTTAAAGTGAAAATGTGTGCAACTTTATTTTCTGGAGGGGTTGGTGGCACATTCGGTAGTAAATATAATGCATTTGATTTTCTACAAGCTATGTTAATGTCAAGTTTTCAATGGGCAAAATGCTCCTACATTATGCCATTTACTATTTTACCTTTTTAAATGGTTTGTAATGTTAATTCCCTTCTGCTCCATTCCTCAGGTGTTTCATATGCCAATGTGTTTATGACAGTTTTTAGGTCCCAAAGTTTCTCGCCAATTCTTTCGCATGCTAGTATTTCTAGCCAGTTCTTTCGCTTGCCAGTGTTTCTATCCAGTCTTCAGTGAATGTATATCAGCTACTTTAGAAAGTGCTTCATGTTTCATATGCCAAAGTTTTGACAGTTTTCAGGTCCCAAACTTTTTCAAAACAGTTCTTTCAAATGCCAGTGTTTCTAGCCAGATCATTCAAATGCCAATGTTTTAAGCCAGTTCTTCATTTAAATCATTTGTGAGGTTTCAGTATGCTGTAATAACTTCATACTGTTGTATCCATAAATAAATAGTAAGTAATTGCTATGTTAAATTGTTAATCTTTATGTAATCCAATGTAACTACTGTCTGTTTATTTTACTGTGGAGCTTTTCTCCCCGGGCCTCCACTGAAAATGGGCCTACGTCCACTCGGACACTCTGGTCAACAAATTTAAATAAATAAATAAATCTCCTTCAACACTTCTAGTGATGTCATGATAAGGGGGAGGCCAGTGTCATATTGGCCACACCCCCATGTCCTACTGGTCACACCCCCATGTCCAACATTAGGCTTGTTAAAAGTGGCAACCCTGGCATCAGAGAGAGGGTCTCCTAGATCTGGTAGCTAAAGTGATGTATCTGGACTAATCATTTTACCTATGTTTCTTTTTAGCCCTGTCACCCTCTGACTCACAGGAAGGATATGAGAACTGACTCGAGCTCTCTAGATTACCTCTGTTTTGTATTATACATTTACATTTACATATATATATATATATATATATATATATATATATATATATATATATATATATATCGGTCTACTACTTCACAGAAAGTGAAAGTGCACTTTCACAACCACTTGAGCGAATGCTTAGGGACCTTAGGGTTAGGGCTTGGATTAAGGATAGTGGATAGCTAGTAGGACTATCCACTATCCTTAACCCAAGTCCTAACTCTAAGGTCCATGACTACCACACCACAGTAGAGGAAATTGTATGTTCTCCACGGTGCAGTAGTGACTGACCTATGTCCTCCACTGTGGTGCGGTAGTCACGGACCTTAGGGTTAGGGCTTGGGTTAAGGATAGTGGATTCATTATCCTTAACCCATGCCCTAACCCTAAGGTCCATGACTACCGCACCACAGTGAAGGACATTGCCCATTCGTTCTAGTGGTGTTTGTGAAAGTGCACTTTCGGTGAAATGCACATTCTTGTTAGTGGGCATCTACTACTGGATTTCGAAATAGTGTAATTTTGATCTCCGGTAGTAGACCTGTATATATATATATATATATATATTATATATATATATATATATATATATATATATATATATATATATATATATATATATATATATATATATATATATATATATATATATATATATATATATATATATATATATATATATATATATATATATATATATATATATATATATATATATATATATATATAAATAAATATATATATATATATATATATATATATATATGGTGGGGAAGTGAATCTGATATAGATTAATGTGCATTTTTTACTAGTTTCCCTGACAGTATGTATATTAAGTCTGTCTTGCCATGTTCCATGTCCTAAGCTAATTATCCTAGAAAACCTAAACATTGACTGGCAAGGATCATTCAAGGGTTATACTCAAAGCTCTAGCATCTCAGGAAGATATGGAAATAGGTGGAGTTGAAAAAGACTGGAAGCATCTCAAAACAGTATGTGTGAGGACAATGAAACAGACATCCAGCCAAACCAGGTTTGGAAATAATGTACATAAGGAAAGCTGGAAGTAGAATGCTGAAGTTCAGAAATTATAAAACAAAGAAGGAGAGCAGAAAAAGTGGAGGACAAAAAAGATGGACCAGACTAAGAAGGAATGCTGGTTGGCTAATGAGGAGTCTACGAGTCCAGTTGCAATAGCAATGAACAAGGCATCGGATGTGCTCTACCAGCTTTTAGCACAAACGACACTAAGAAATTTTATCAGGTTGCAAGATAAGAAAGATGAAGATAGTCATCAGACACCCTTCATATGGGATGCAGCAATACCCTGCTCATCACTCCACAGGACATCAAAGGCAAATGGAAGGAATACTTCCAGCAGCTTCTGAATGAAGAAAACCCTGCAGAAGCTGTATTGCCCAAAACACAGCCTACAAGGAAAGATGAAGAATAGACTGCCCTAGAAGAAGTAAGAACAGCACTAAGGAAAATAAAGTCATGAAAAGCATCAGGCACAAATGAGACCATGGTAGATATGATTAAGATGTTGGGTGAGTTAGGGGAGAAAGAGCTCTAGATGTTACTCAGCAGTTCAGAGAGAAAAGAGTATCCCAGATGTCCAGACATAAATCATACTAGTGAAGTGATAGTGTACAAGAAAAAAGGGGACATTCACTTCTTTGGGAGGTACAGAGATATGAAACTCTTCTCACACTGCATGAAAGTGCTGTAGAGGGTGACCAATGAATAAAATAGCAAAGTAGTAGAAAGTAAGGTGGTTAATGAGCAGTTCAAACATAGATCAGGATGTAACATAACTGACCTGATATTTGCAGTGACACAGATAGTTGAGAAGAAGCTAAAAATGATGAAATAGTACAGGTGGAGATTCCTAGATTTCCATAAAACATTGACCAAGGCCTCAAGAAAGTTGATCTGGAAAATCTTGCAATGGTTCAACATGTCAGAAACATTGGTAGAATTAGTGCAGGCTATGTACAAGGACCTAATGTCACAAGTACAGATAGTGTTCAGACTCACAGTGGGTTTCCCAGTGGGAGTGGTTGTGCATCAGGCTTATGTTCTTAGCCTGCTGCTGTCCATATAGGTGGTGGACTATTTTAGGAAACAGATCAGAGGGGCTATATTAACAAAGCTGCTGTATGCAGATGATGTGGCATTACAGGGAGATTCTGAACTAGAATTTCAACAAATGATAAGGGAATGGAAACTCAAATTGGACACATGGTATGAAACTGAATAAAAAAAAAAGACAGTAGTCATTGCAGCAAATGGGGGAAATCAGAAGAAACTGAAAGGTGAGATAGAAAGAAAAATAGTGGAATAGGTTAACAGCTTCAAGTATCTGGGTTAGGTAGTGGAAGAAAAGAATAGAATGACTGAGGGGGTCTAATTTACATCCAGAAGGACTGCAGCTAATTGACAGAGAGTGCCAGGGCCTAGTGTGTGGCAGACGAATGACAAAAAAGCTGAAATGTAAAGTATACAAAAACAATGGTAAGATCAATACTACTATATTGTACAAAAATCTGAACAATTAAGGCAGAGCAAATGAGGAATCTATAGGTGATGGAAATGAAGTGCCTGAGATGAGTGGTAGGATGCACAGTGGAGGACAGATGAAGAAATGAGCCTATCAGAGCAGAAGCCATGTAGTGCCAATTGCTGCGAAGGCCAAATAGAGCAGATTATGTTTAAATAAAATTTAAAAAATCCATAAAATAAAAATAAAAGCATTTAATATAAACAAGGCACATACAATAGTAAGCGCTTTCACCTCTCATATTGAGACTTCATCAGACTACAGCCTAACCAATTCACATACTCATCTAAACAGTAAATGAACAAGATCACATGACATTAATTAATGCTTCAACATCTGTCATCTTAAAAAAAAAAAAAAAAAAAAAACTTAAAAATTTTTCTTTATCATTAATACCTGGTAGAAAGCAAGCCTACAGCTTAACTTGCCAGATGTGTTCATGCCAGACTAAACCATCTTCAGAGTCAAATCTCAAACTGAAATATTGCACATAATCAATTACTGTAAACAAAAAAAGATTATTTGTGCTTTGACTCATGCTAGCATGTTTAGCTATGCTTTTAAATAATCTTTGCTTTCAGTCACATGTATATAGGTTCATAGGTGTGCACTAGGGTGATGGCCCTGGGGCCTTTACAAGCCTAGCCACAGGATTACCCTGGCATTGTGCCACCTGACTTTAGTTCCCAGTGCATTTGTCGAGTAGGGCCACTGGAGTTATCCCTGGGGTGAATTTTCTATTTCCCATCCACTCATCAAGCTTTGTCTTGAAGAGGGTCAGTGAGGTGTTCTGTTTGACATGTATGGGAAGTCTATTCCATAGCATGGGCAGTCTCTGGATTATGAACCTGTCCCTCCAATATGTTCTATTGATTGTGGTAATGAGGTTGAGGTCTCTGGAGCATGTGGTGTGGAAGGATTGTGATTTCTTTAGATGTAGCATTTCTAACAGAGCTGGGTCAGACATGGCTTTGTAAGTCAAGCAGAGATTGCCTCTAAGTAGGCGATATGAGACAGAGAATAGTTTGAGTTTTTCTGAGTCTATCCCTATAGGACAAATGTTTAAGGCCTAGGATCCTCTTTGTGAGGTACTTTTGTGGCCTCTCCAGTTGTTGCAGGTGTCTAGTGAGGTACATGACAAATAGGGCATTGTACTAGATGATTGGCCTAATGAGGGAAGAGTAGAGGGAGGCAATGACCTCTTTCTTCCTGGATGCAAAACCCTTAGTAATGAGATGCCACATAGAAGGACTTTCTGACCACAGTGACAATGTGGTGATCAAAAGAGAGGTTGCTGTCAACCTGTGTTCCCAGATCTCTTATAACACCTTCTGTGTTCAGTGGACTACCATCAATGAGATAATTCATGGGAACTGCATTCCCAAAGGGGATGATGACACATTTTTTGGCATTGAGCTTAAGGCCATGGTTCTGACACCAGTCAACATGTCAGAAACATTGGTAGAATTAGTGCAAGCTATGTACAAGGACCTAATGTCACAAGTACAGATAGTGTTCAGTCGTTAGTCACAGTGAGGCCATTCTGTAGAATGTCAACATCACTTGGAGAGTTAATAATAGCTCCCAACTTCAAGTTGTCTGTGAACTTTGTCAACCAGAGTATTTTCTTGTTGGCCTGGACTTCAGAGAAGTAGATACCAAACAAGAGAGGACCCAGGACCGAACCCTGTTGGACTCCACTTGTTACTAGTCGGCGGTCTGACTTGGAGTCAGATACTTCCACACTGTGGGTTCTATCTGTGAGCCAGTTTGCAACCCACCTAGTGATATAGGGGTTGATGCCAAGCTAAGTGAGTTTTTCTATGATTCCTGAGTGGGGAATGGTATCAAAGGTCTTGGTCAGATCAAGGTAGGCTATATGAACCACCTTGTCTTCATCCATAGCTCTAGTGACTAACTCAAAAAAGGTGACCAAGTTGAGCAGGCATGATCTACCCTTCACAAAACCAAACTGTGTGGGATCCAGAGTTTGGATATTCCCTATATCCTTGTTTATTAGGTCCATGATGATGCATTCCATAGCTTTGCATATCAGACTCGTCAGGCTAATGGGGCGATAGTTCCCAGGGTCTGTCGTCACTCCTCCTTTGTGTATATGTTCATATATCCTCTCGGATAACTCTCTAACAGTTATAGCAATGTAAAACACATCACAAGATGTGCATATAGCAGCATACTCCACATATTTACTTTTGCACATAAACAGATCAGGTACTTCTATATTATAATTTCTGGCTAAACACATACTTGAGAACAATACACATAGTTTTCTATTCAATGTGGTCGAAATAGTACATAAAAACCCTAGAGGGGGACCTTGGCACTTGATACTCCAAGAACGGGAACTCTTATGGCAGTTCAAAATGAATGCATACTCATATCCTGGGATCAATGATATGTGCTCGATTAAATGTTTATTAAAGTTAAGAGCTCTGGATAGATAAGATAAAATATTTATCAGAAATCTATGGGGAAAAATTTTCTCAAATATTTATCAGTTTTAATATATAATATCTTCTTTGAATTTTAGTTATTAATGCATTCATATATCTTAAGAGTATATATATATATATATATATATATTTCATAAGAATTAATCCTAGTACAGTAACATTTGGGATTTCACGAAAAATAAATAATACAAAATACATACATTCAACACATATATCGTTTTTTGCATAAATTCATTTCTGCTTTTTACTTAGAAAGTAAGTTGTGTTTTTTAAATGTATTATTATTATTTCTTTTAAATTATTGAGTTAAAAAATTTTATTGGGTAAATAAGAAAATCAAAGTTTAAAATGTTTGTTTAAAAAGTTTCTTTAGTCTAAATGGAATTATAATGTATGTTGAGAAAGAACGGTAGATAGTAAGAAATCTATAGTGATTTCTCTGTAATATATTAGTATAGACTAATTTATTTGAGCTGTGTAATGATTGATTAATTATTTAATTGTTTAATTAAAATGGCATTGTCAGTATGTATAAATATCCGCACATTTTCCTGTATAAACTTGTCTGAAGAAGTGCATGCATTGGCGTGCATGAAAGCGCTAACAAGTAAAAGGATTTCTTGCAGCATCGACTTGGCGTTATTTGTTACTATCACTTTGGTTTTTCTTTTCTAAATTTCTGATGGTTACCTTCTGCACTCCTCTATTTATATACTTACAATAATTATAGTTAAAACATTTCAGCCTTCCTCTGTGATTTAATTTCTTGGGTGTTGGATGGCTCAAGCAGAAATGAAGCATATCTTTTAAGTTGCTCCCCCTTTTGTTAACAAAAGATGGACTTTTTTCTATTTTACTTAAAACTTCAGGGAAACCTTCTAAAATTTTCCATTTGGTCCTAATACTGTTTTTAATAATATTTTGATCTACACTTTATTTAATTGACATAGCTGTGCTATACTTAGCTACTACAGCTCTACTGTTAACAGTACTATCTGCATATTTAATAGGTTTGTACTTAGTATTTCTTCACAAGCTAACTTCCTTTTTGGCTGCACTTACAAGGTCTACAGGATAACCTCTTTTTACAATTTGTTTGCTTAAACTTTCTGTCTCAAACTCTTTTTCATTTTCTGTAAATTAACTTACTCTTACAAATTTACCTTTTACTATGTTTTGTTTCGATATTTTCAAATTGTTGCAAATAAGAATTACTCTGAACATTTTTCTTATGAGTGTTTGGCCAGCAAAGCAGAAGAATATTGGTGAAGAACATTTGGGACAATTATGAGGACGGTAAGTATAAATTAGGTTATTCAGCAAAGAGATGAATAGATTATGTGAGACAAGACTTGTAGCAGTCAGGCAGAACTGTTGAAGAAGAAGGAAACTGGCAATGAATTAAGACAAATGGTAACAGATGACATGATACCCCAACCTTATGTAGGAAAAGGGTATTGATGATTATGATGATGAATAAGGATCATTCAGAACCTAACTAAAAAGGATCAGCCACTTTACTCATCTATTCCGTGAAGGAATTTGACTAAATCAGCTCACTAACCATAATGCCTTGATGATGATTTGCTTTCCAATATTCTTGAAAAGTTAATGTTTTTGCAAATACTCCTAAAGATATAAGTGATCATTGCTAACTTATTTCCCATTGGATATTCAAATCAAAAATTCATGCCTTGTATATGTATGCATTCTTTACATATTCCTTAATTTACTGACAACATTCACCTTACACAGCTGTAGCAAATGGACAGTAGCATATGCTATGCAAGTTCCTACCCTGTTCCTGGTCTTCCTTTCTTCTATTTACTTTTCACCATTCAGAAACATCTGATCTACTCAAAATACTACAGTTCAGGGAAGGATTACTTCATGGCTTATAGCGAATGTAAAAAACTTGACTGAGCAAAGGTACAACACCTTGATGGATCAGAAGGCAAACCCAACTTTGGATAACAAATTGCTGTACCAGCAAGTACTACACAGGAAATTTAGAATAATGACCTACTCGCCTAAAACTAACATCTTTAGAATAAGTAAACTAAGTACCTTTCCTATCCTTAATATTTTTGGACACTGTAAAACACATTGCTGACATTAAATTATTGCTTAAGAAAGTCATCTCTTCTTCTTCTCACAAAATTGAAATGCTGCATTGCATTAAGGAAACTATTGAAAATCTTTCAATGGTAGCACTTGTTTTCTTTACAAATACTCAGACTGTTTCTCTTTGACTCCATTAGTTTTTCTGGTATCCCCATTCTTTTTCAGGTCTACATTAGGTCACTAAAATGTTATTCTGGCGAACACCTATTCATTGGCCTGCAGTCAGCAAAAGTCGCTTTGGTGATTCACTGAATTTACTAAGGGCAATGAAATAGTTGGCCGAAGCACAACAGACACCTACAGAACTTTGCCCTTTTCTCCACTGTAGTGTGATCTCAGAGTTGGTATATATATATATATATATATATATATATATATATATAGTTGGAGGGGCTTGAGTGGTTTCACGTCAACTACAAGTTGGTCTGTTGTGCTTTAGGCAACTATTTCATTGCCCTTAGTAAATTCAGTGAATTGCTGATGTGATTTTCCCTGATTAGGGAATTATGCTTTGTCTTGTGTGAATAAAATTTGTGTTAAGGAACTAATCGCTTGGTGAGGTTCTTTTTGGTTCGAGGCAATACTTCACTGGTTTGTCGCTTTTCTCATTTGGTCACTGATTAGGAGTTGATGAATAGGTGTTTGCCAGAATTACATTTTGGGAAACTAATATAGACCCTCTTTTTCAATGGAATAATGAAATCTCTGGTCAAGGTTCTTCTGCATAAATTACAGTGTTCATACAACTATGGCATTACGTCTATTTATTCCAAAATTCTTTAAATTGTAAGTCATGCCTTAAGTGTTACTGTGCTGGGGTTCTTTTTCAAAAATTTCACCTGCTTGTTTGAACAATATCTCAGAAATTTCACCAGTCTTATTAATTTTAGAAGGACATTGCATTTTTTATTAAGAACTGAAAATAAATGCAACTGTCTTAGAGATGTAGGGTAACCTCCTATCACATACTATTCCCTTGACTATTTCTACTGGTCTGTACATCTGCTTTCTATGTGACTTTTAACTTCTTCAGCATAAAACACTTCTAGGGTTTCTAGGCACCTCCTATCTTTAAGGTTCCATACATATTAGGCATATTCCATAACACTGGTACAGCTATTTTAAACTTGCTGATAAGTTGACCCTATTCCCTGTGCTGGATGTGTAAATAAACTTAAAGGCCTAAGTATGAAAATTTATTCTATAAGTTGGATAGCAAATTGGATGATAACTAGCACTCACTCAGTTAAAATAACAGGAGCCACCTCACAAATCAAAATGATAATAAGAGCATCATTCAGCTCATAGGTCTGGAACATCTGCTGTTCAGCATCCACTTCCTGGCTTTCAAAACCACTAACCCAGGAGGGCATGGCCAAGATGCCAGTCTGATAGCAGCAGAAATCCATAGCTCTGCTTAGATTTTAATATCCTGACAGGAAATATATGTTATTTTTTTTTAGAATTTTATTTTATTTTATTTATTTTACATTTGTTGACCGGGCTAGTCCAACTGGATACATGTCCATTTTCAGTGGAGGCCCGGGGAGAAAAGCTCCATAGAGGGTAGTTATGACAAAAAACAACACACAGGAGATAAAAATACAAGGTAATACTTTCAAGGTCACATGAACAATAAAAGGGTTATACAGATAGTTTAAATAGTTGAAACATTCTTAGGTAGTTGGAGTAGAAAAATCTACCTAAAAGTATACTAAAAGATAGATTAACATAGACTCTTTATTATTTTCTAAAAATTAATACATAGTCAAGAGAATTTTTTAATTATTCCTGTCAAAAAGTTTTCTACTGGAGAGCTCAACATGAGCAACTCGAAGACCCCACACCAGGAGAGTGCAGTGAAGAAAGAACTACATCTTATAATAACAAACACCCAAGAACTGTCACTAAAAATGGACAAATTCAAAAACAAAATGGATATTATTAAATAAGACTGCAGTAAACAACTGAAACTTCTAAATGGAATAGCAAAAAAACAAAACAATCTCAACAGATTCTTGCCTTAGAGGAAACAGTAACTGACCTGGATACTAGAGTGACAGAAAATAAACATCACAATGAATTTCTTCTGAAACAAAACACCAGGCTGACTGAGAAACTGGAAGACCTTGAAAGTAGATCAAGGAGGAATAACATAAGAATATATGGAATTCCTGAGAAAGAAGAGGGTGCTAACATGATTCAGTTCTTCAACAAGTAGTTTTTATCAGCACTAAACATGCCTGAATCCCTCTGTTTTGGAATTGAGAGGGCAAAAATGTATTCGTTTTGACAATGACTACATCTCTACAGTCATATCCAGAAGAAAGGAATGTGTTTCTCTAATTAAGTCCTTGAAAAAAGCCAATATTAAAGCTCAAATTCTTTTTCATGCAAAAATAAAAAATCACCTTACCAGAAGGAGTGAAGATCTTTGCCCTACAAAAAGCAGTAGAACTTACCCAAAAGAAGAAAATACCATTGGACATAGAAGAAATGGAATGGTCATCCTAGTATTTGAAGAGACAGACAACAAAAAATGGATGGTCTGTGAAGGAAGGAACAAACAAAACTAAGAAACTAAAGGACAAATTAATACATTCCTTCTAATTTTAAAGGCTTTGTTTTATGAATCATAATATATTTGATTCTGGAAAATCTCTATACTGCAAGGTAATGTGAATCATCTTTATTATAAACTTTCTTTTTCTCTTTCTATATCTACTTCTAATTACATATAGTACTAAGTATTTAAATAGCATTCTCTCTCTTTCTCTCCTTTCTTTCTATTCCCTTTTGTTACTAATGTTCCCTTTCTCTCTTTTTCCCACTATAAGTACTTTACATATTTTCCCTTTTAAATAACTACAAATGATATATGTCTTCTAATTCTTCACTAATAGTATAATTTGACTTAATACCAAAGTGCATTTTTTCTAGTGGGTCAGTGGTGGGGTAACAATATGTTTCTGATTAGTGTTTCTAACTAAATGTTTTAGACTCTTTGTTTAGACACATATAACACATTAATATAGTACATTAATTGTGTTTTATAGATGGCTAAATATAAGTTATATATATATATATATATATGTATATATATATATATGTGTGTGTGTGTGTGTGTGTGTGTATGTATAAGTATATATATATATATATATATATATATATATATATATATGTATATATATATATATGCACTATGTTCTTTTTTCCCTCTGGTCTGGTTAATTGGTGGGTAAATGATTGAAATGTTACAAAATGATTTCTGATTTGAGGCAGTTGTTGTTACTTCTAAATAACTGTTTTTACACAAAAGGGTTAATTTTTTTAATGATGTTGATGTTTTGGGAGGAAACTGGTGGTCTCATACCTCTCAAGTGTACCTAATTACGAGGAACATACCTCATTTGGGGTCTTAAAATGTTCATGTTCCCAAAAGTTGCTCAGTGTTCCACATTGAAAGATTCTGTCACACATTCAGTGCTAGGAATGTTTTAAGTGAAATCCATGGTAAATAGAAATGAATCATATTAATTAATTAAAATATCATCTTTATAAGCAAAACCAGCATATTTTAACCATCCAATGGCCTTCCTAGTTGACGTTGTTAGTAAGCCATTAGTATGTGTTCCACATTTTGCCCATTTGTTCCACATTATGAGGGCTAGTGTTCCTCATTTTGGAGATGGAAGGTTGAGAGCTATGGGTGGCCTGTGTGACTGTTCTCATTGTGGAGATTCATGACATGCACTAACAAGGCAGCTTGAGATTTTTTTTTTTTTTTTGCTTTCTGTACCCGCTGAAAATACTTTTTTCCTCACTGGAGACAACCTCTGCTGTGCATGAGCCTATTTAGATACTTTTTAACAAGTTTATGAAGCTGCAGCTTGAGGAAACAACACTGATGACATCTCTTGGCCTTTTGAACTTGTTAAATAGCTGTATTTAGAATTCTTTTCTCTTGAAATTCTGCTATCGTTCACTTAAATACTTTAAATGATAAATAATTAGTTCTGCTAAAAGTGTTTAACTCCTTTGAAAATACCTATGCTCTGTTATAGATGCATACATTCTGCAGATTCCATGACACTTTTAGTAACTAAATGACATCAAATGAAGTAGTAGGTGCATTAGAAAACTCATTATGTATATTAACATCAGACTTATGTTACATAACTAAACCTTTAGCAACTAAGCAGAGGGTTGTGAGGCTTTTTTTGTAATAAGTGTGTATATATATATATATATATATATATATATATATATATATCTATATACATCTACATATATTTTTTCAACAGATCCTTACATGAAAAATGTTAAGATGACTGACAAAATGGTTAAAACATCTGATGTTTCTTGAAAAGTCTTGGAAATATTGACAATCTTCTTAACCTTCAGCTTCTAATGTTTATACATACTTTGATCTGATGTGTATTTCTGACATATCTACTTATCAGAGGTGCTATTATTATATGTGACATATTCATATAGCTTCATTTATATTGGACACTCAGTTTAATGTATATTTCATGGACTCAGATTTCTTTAGCTGCTTTAATAATGCTTTTCTTTTTTTTTTATACTAAATTCTAAGCAGAGATGGATAATTTGTGTCTTTTGGTGTTGGAGAGGTGGTGGATGGATGGTTTAGTTAAGTTTTTAATAAAACCAGAAACTTTATGTTTCATGTATGTGTTTGTAAATAGTTTTAGGTTTTTTGAAAGTAGTGCTTAATACATGTTATACATCCATAAGTAAGTATTCAATAGATTTCAAGTCAGCATGGAGGAAAGGCCTTTCAGTAAGTAACAACATACACATTATAGTCAATGGCTTATAAATGTTTATCAATAAATATTAATGGTTTTAACAATAATCTCAAAAGAGTTGGTTTGCTTAAATATATCAAAATGCATAAACCCCATATCATCTTTTTACAGGAAACCCATCTATTACAAAAAGACCTACAAAAATACTCATTTAATGGCTATACATTTCTGGCTGATTCATGCTTTAAGACTAAAAGAATGCGCACTCTTATTCTATGGAAAAATACTTATACTATGCCAAGAACTATATATATAATTTCAGATAAAGATGGGATGCTAAGCATGGTTATTTTGGAAATCAGTAGGAAGTATTATACTTCGATTAATACATACTGGATACCAGGACTAAGTACTAAATATATTGACACATATCTGGACCTGATTACTTTAAATACAAAAGGGGAAATTATAGCAACAGGTGATTTTAACTCCCTATTATCAGGCAATGATACTTCTAAAAATGGTAAAATAAAACTAACATCTCAAGCCAAGAAGTTAAATGGCTTTACAAACCAGGTGAACCTTAAAAATATAAATGGTCTAAGATTACATTCTTCCTTATTCTATACTCACTATTCATATTGGTTTGGCATACAAACAAACATTGATAAGGTTTTTGAATCAAATAATATATACTCAAAAATAAGTGACCTATATGTAATGACTTGTCCACTTTCAGACCATAATGCTATAAACTTTACATTAACTACACATACAGATGATTTAAGATTTCTACAGAGAATTCCTGCTTACTTAACTAAGTTAAAAGACTTTAGGGAATGGATAATGAAAGAAATAGACATGCTTATGGAAACAAATGATAATGGTGAAGTGACTGATACTATACTATGGGACACCTTTAAAGTTTATATATATGGAAGAATAAAATCTTGGTACCTTAAAAAAGGAGAGAGTGGGACAAAGAACTTTTAGACTTAAAAAAAAATAGACAAGATAGAAATGGACGCAAAACCAAATAAAGTAGCACATAATGAAATTACTAAGTTAAATCAAAAATACTTAGAAGCTCTGAATCATAAGGTAGCCATAAACCTGGAAAAATTTAAATTATAATCTTATGCTGTAAATCCTAAATATCTACATAAAATAGCAGTAAGATCCAAAACAGTAAAAAATAAAAAATCTTATTAATGAGATTAAATATAAAAGTGATGGTTCAGGTAAGAGTACTTCTAACTTAATGGGCATATTAGAAGTGCTCAAAAACTACTATAAAGATATAAATAATAACACACCATGTTTGGAGACAGATAATGTGATAAATACTTTTATTCAAGAAAATATAACTACTAAGGTGTCAATCCAACAAAATAACATATTAAATAAACAAATAACACTAAAAGAAGTGAAACAGCAAATGAAAATTTTAAAAAATAATAAAGTTCCAGGACTGGATGGAATAATTCCTGAACTATATAAGATTTTTCCTGAATATATAATAAAGAAAATGATGAGTGCCTTTACTACGGTTAAGCAAAAATGTATAACACCCCCATTGTGTAAATTTTCAATTATCTCACCCATTTTAAAACAAAATCAGTCTTTTTTAGACTGAAGGACATCCTTATTTCAGACAATTTCAATGCCAAGTTATCCCAGATTCAAGAGAAACTTGGCAAAGAAAATGAACTGCTTAAAAAACGCAAAACTAAGAAATTTCTCAGAGCAAGGCAGACTATGAGTCAGCGGACATCATGGCTGAGTCAGCGGAAGTGGGTGATTCCAATTCATCAGAGCGGACGTTGGATAATCCTAGGAGAGAAAGAACTGAAAGTGTGGCCATAGAAGAAAGCACGATGCAGAAATCAAAACATTTGGCTCAAAGAAATGAGCCATCAGTGTCCATCAATGGCTATGCAGAAATGAGTGCAGCAGCGGCCAACAAAAATGGCAGCAGTACTTCAAACAATATGAACAAGGATTTTCAAAAGGAAGAAAGCCATCAGCTAGTAAAAGTTTATCAGCAGCAGGGAAATCCAAACAGGACTTGGGCAGAGCTAGCCTCTGCACTGCAAAAGAATTACAAACAGAATTTCCAACAGAAGAAGAGTTGGAAAAAGAAGAACTTTTCGAAATAAGTACAAGAGGTACTGTAGATACTGCTTTTGTGATTATTAATTGCCTAGTCTAGAGCTAACAAATGAAATGTGTAATTTGCTTACTAAAGGGTGGAAATTTGTCCCTTCAAAGAGGGCAGACAAGTGTGATACAATTAATTGTTTAAGAGATTATGTGAGAAAATAAAATGTGAAGTTGCTATATCCAAATAGCAGTGCTGGCCCTAAGATGTTTTTCAAACCTAGTACTTATAAACCTCCCTTTAATTAAAGAGTTAGATTTATTTCAGATGATTTGTGAGCAACAAATCATTGAAATGTTTGAAAAGAAGCCAAATTTTAAGTATTTCAATTTAAATGGTGCACAATGAAAATCATTATATGAGTTAATCAACAATGATGCTATTTTGGTTACCAAGGCTGACAAAGGGAATGCTTTGGTAATTTTAGACAAAGACAAATACATAAGTGAGATGGAAGACATGTTATCTGATACTGCTTTTTATGAGAGAACTGTCTTTAATAAAATTAAAAGATGTTTTTCTTTTATTGACGGCCATATTGAGGAGTGTCTTCTAACAGGGCTCATTGTAGATGAAATTAGAACGTTTTTGTATGTTGAGTCTCCTAGAATTAGTCATTTATTTGGCTTGCCAAAAGTTCTCAAAAATTTAGATAAACCTCCAATGCGGTCGATTGTTGCCAGTAGTGGCAGCAAAACTGAAGCCATGGCCATTTTTGTGGACAGACACCTTCAAATTGTTGCTAGTATGGGGTCATCTTATACAAAGGATTCTTTTGACTTTAAGGAACTGTTAGGTCATGTGAAAGTTGAAACAAGTGATTTTTAGTCACTCTTGATGTCAAATCCTTATATACTGTTATTCCCAATGAGGAAGGAATGGAGGTAAATGATTGAAATGTTACAAAATGATTTCTGATTTGAGGTAGCTGTTGTTACTTCTAAATAACTGTTTTTACACAAAAGGGTTAATTGTTTTAATGATGTTGATGTTTTGGGAGGAAACTGGTGGTCTCATACCCCTCAAGTGTACCTAATTACGAGGAACATTCCTCCTTTTGGGTCTTAAAATGTTCATGTTCCCAAAAGTTGCTCAGTGTTCCACATTGAAAGATTCTGTCACACATTCAGTGCTAGGAATGTTTTAAGTGAAATCCATGGTAAATAGAAATGAATCATATTAATTAATTAAAATATCATCTTTATAAGCAAAACCAGCATATTTTAACCATCCAATGGCCTTCCTAGTTGACGTTGTTAGTAAGCCATTAGTATGTGTTCAACATTTTGCCCATTTGTTCCACATTATGAGGGCTAGTGTTCCTCATTTTGGAGATGGAAGGTTGAGAGCTATGGGTGGCCTGTGTGACTGTTCTCATTGTGGAGATTCATGACATGCACTAACAAGGCAGCTTGAGATTTTTTTTTTTTTTGCTTTCTGTACCCACTGAAAATACTTTTTTCCTCACTGGAGACAACCTCTGCTGTGCATGAGCCTATTTAGATACTTTTTAACAAGTTTATGAAGCTGCAGCTTGAGGAAACAACACTGATGACATCTCTTGGCCTTTTGAACTTGTTAAATAGCTGTATTTAGAATTCTTTTCTCTTGAAATTCTGCTATCGTTCACTTAAATACTTTAAATGATAAATAATTAGTTCTGCTAAAAGTGTTTAACTCCTTTGAAAATACCTATGCTCTGTTATAGATGCATACATTCTGCAGATTCCATGACACTTTTAGTAACTAAATGACATCAAATGAAGTAGTAGGTGCATTAGAAAACTCATTATGCATATTAACATCAGACTTATGTTACATAACTAAACCTTTAGCAACTAAGCAGAGGGTTGTGTGGCTTTTTTTGTAATAAGTGTATATATATATATATATATATATATATATATATATATATATATATATGTATATATATATATTTTTTCAACAGATCCTTACATGAAAAATGTTAGATAACTGACAAAATGGTTAAAACATCTGATGTTTCTTGAAAAGTCTTGGAAATATTGACAATCTTCTTAACCTTCAGCTTCTAATATTTATACATACTTTGATCTGATGTGTATTTCTGACATATCTACTTATCCGAGGTGCTATTATTATATGTGACATATTCATATAGCTTCATTTATATTGGACACTCAGTTTAATGTATATTTCATGGACTCAGATTTCTTTAGCTGCTTTAATAATGCTTTTCTTTTTTTTTATACTAAATTCTAAGCAGAGATGGATAATTTGTGTCTTTTGGTGTCGGAGAGGTGGTGGATGGATGGTTTAGTTAAGATTTTTAACAAAACCAGAAACTTTATGTTTCATGTATGTGTTTGTAAATAGTTTTAGGTTTTTTGAAAGTAGTGCTTAATACATGTTATATATCCATAAGTAAGTATTCAATAGATTTCAAGTCAGCATGGAGGAAAGGCCTTTCAGTAAGTAACAACATACACATTATAGTCAATGGCTTATAAATGTTTATCAATAAATATTAATGGTTTTAACAATAATCTCAAAAGAGTTGGTTTGCTTAAATATATCAAAATGCATAAACCCCATATCATCTTTTTACAGGAAACTCATCTATTACAAAAAGACCTACAAAAATACTCATTTAATGGCTATACATTTCTGGCTGATTCATGCTTTAAGACTAAAAGAATGCGCACTCTTATTCTATGGAAAAATACTTATACTATGCCAAGAACTATATATATAATTTCAGATAAAGATGGGATGCTAAGCATGGTTATTTTGGAAATCAGTAGGAAGTATTATACTTCGACTAATACATACTGGATACCAGGACCAAGTACTAAATATATTGACACATATCTGGACCTGATTACTTTAAATACAAAAGGGGAAATTATAGCAACAGGTGATTTTAACTCCCTATTATCAGGCAATGATACTTCTAAAAATGGTAAAATAAAACTAACATCTCAAGCCAAGAAGTTAAATGGCTTTACAAACCAGGTGAACCTTAAAAATATAAATGGTCTAAGATTACATTCTTCCTTATTCTATACTCACTATTCATATTGGTTTGGCATACAAACAAACATTGATAAGGTTTTTGAATCAAATAATATATACTCAAAAATAAGTGACCTATATATAATGACTTGTCCACTTTCAGACCATAATGCTATAAACTTTACATTAACTACACATACAGATGATTTAAGATTTCTACAGAGAATTCCTGCTTACTTAACTAAGTTAAAAGACTTTAGGGAATGGATAATGAAAGAAATAGACATGCTTATGGAAACAAATGATAATGGTGAAGTGACTGATACTATACTATGGGACACCTTTAAAGTTTATATATATGGAAGAATAAAATCTTGGTACCTTAAAAAGGAGAGAG
Organism: Protopterus annectens; assembly: GCF_019279795.1. Taxonomy (NCBI): domain Eukaryota; kingdom Metazoa; phylum Chordata; order Ceratodontiformes; family Protopteridae; genus Protopterus; species Protopterus annectens. Next base: position 1,065,709,572 of record NC_056735.1, on the reverse strand, counting down.
TGGGACAAAGAACTTTTAGACTTAAAAAAAATAGACAAGATAGAAATGGACGCAAAACCAAATAAAGTAGCACATAATGAAATTACTAAGTTAAATCAAAAATACTTAGAAGCTCTGAATCATAAGGTAGCCATAAACCTGGAAAAATTTAAATTATAATCTTATGCTGTAAATCCTAAATATCTACATAAAATAGCAGTAAGATCCAAAACAGTAAAAAATAAAAAATCTTATTAATGAGATTAAATATAAAAGTGATGGTTCAGGTAAGAGTACTTCTAACTTAATGGGCATATTAGAAGTGCTCAAAAACTACTATAAAGATATAAATAATAACACACCATGTTTGGAGACAGATAATGTTATAAATACTTTTATTCAAGAAAATATAACTACTAAGGTGTCAATCCAACAAAATAACATATTAAATAAACAAATAACACTAAAAGAAGTGAAACAGCAAATGAAAATTTTAAAAAATAATAAAGTTCCAGGACTGGATGGAATAATTCCTGAACTATATAAGATTTTTCCTGAATATATAATAAAGAAAATGATGAGTGCCTTTACTACAGTTAAGCAAAAATGTATAACACCCCCATTGTGTAAATTTTCAATTATCTCACCCATTTTAAAACAAAATCAGTCTTTTTTAGACTGAAGGACATCCTTATTTCAGACAATTTCAATGCCAGGTTATCCCAGATTCAAGAGAAACTTGGCAAAGAAAATGAACTGCTTAAAAAACGCAAAACTAAGAAATTTCTCAGAGCAAGGCAGACTATGAGTCAGCGGACATCATGGCTGAGTCAGCGGAAGTGGGTGATTCCAATTCATCAGAGCGGACGTCGGATAATCCTAGGAGAGAAAGAACTGAAAGTGTGGCCATAGAAGAAAGCACGATGCAGAAATCAAAACATTTGGCTCAAAGAAATGAGCCATCAGTGTCCATCAATGGCTATACAGAAATGAGTGCAGCAGCGGCCAACAAAAATGGCAGCAGTACTTCAAACAATATGAACAAGGATTTTCAAAAGGAAGAAAGCCATCAGCTAGTAAAAGTTTATCAGCAGCAGGGAAATCCAAACAGGACTTGGGCAGAGCTAGCCTCTGCACTGCAAAAGAATTACAAACAGAATTTCCAACAGAAGAAGAGTTGGAAAAAGAAGAACTTTTCGAAATAAGTACAAGAGGTACTGTAGATACTGCTTTTGTGATTATTAATTCGTCTAGTCTAGAGCTAACAAATGAAATGTGTAATTTGCTTACTAAAGGGTGGAAATTTGTCCCTTCAAAGAGGGCAGACAAGTGTGATACAATTAATTGTTTAAGAGATTATGTGAGAAAATAAAATGTGAAGTTGCTATATCTAAATAGCAGTGCTGGCCCTAAGATGTTTTTCAAACCTAGTACTTATAAACCTCCCTTTAATTAAAGAGTTAGATTTATTTCAGATGATTTGTGAGCAACAAATCATTGAAATGTTTGAAAAGAAGCCAAATTTTAAGTATTTCAATTTAAATGGTGCACAATGAAAATCATTATATGAGTTAATCAACAATGATGCTATTTTGGTTACCAAGGCTGACAAAGGGAATGCTTTGGTAATTTTAGACAAAGACAAATACATAAGTGAGATGGAAGACATGTTATCTGATACTGCTTTTTATGAGAGAACTGTCTTTAATAAAATTAAAAGATGTTTTTCTTTTATTGACGGCCATATTGAGGAGTGTCTTCTAACAGGGCTCATTGTAGATGAAATTAGAACATTTTTGTATGTTGAGTCTCCTAGAATTAGTCATTTATTTGGCTTGCCAAAAGTTCTCAAAAATTTAGATAAACCTCCAATGCGCCCGATTGTTGCCAGTAGTGGCAGCAAAACTGAAGCCATGGCCATTTTTGTGGACAGACACCTTCAAATTGTTGCTAGTATGGGGTCATCTTATACAAAGGATTCTTTTGACTTTAAGGAACTGTTAGGTCATGTGAAAGTTGAAACAAGTGATTTTTAGTCACTCTTGATGTCAAATCCTTATATACTGTTATTCCCAATGAGGAAGGAATGGAGGTAGTAAGAATGGAATTATTACAGTCCAAGAAATTTTCCCTGAATATAGTGAGTCTTTTGATGGAAATGTTAGACATTATTCTCAATTATAATTTTTTTCGAGTTTAACGAAAAGCTGTTCAGGCAAGTAAATGGTGTAGCTATGGGTGCTTCTATGGCACCCAGCTATGCCAATATTTTCATGCATGGATGGGAGAAATGTCATGTGTTTGATAGTATTTTCATGAAAAATATTGTATTTTATAAGCGTTAATTGATTATGCCTTTTTTAATTTGGAGAGGGGTTGTAAAGTTATTAGAATATTTTTTGGTGTATTCAAACAATGTATGCACTTTTCTCGAGTTTACTTCTGCATTTGAAACTGAAACCATTAATTTTTTGGATTTAAATATCACCAAGAAAAATGTGGAATTAGTTACTACTATATACAAAAAGGAAATACAAAATAATTCATACTTGCATTATGATAATATGCATCTGAAAAATACAAAAAACAATATTGTTAAAGGGCAACTAACAAGAGTACACCAGTTAATAGATGATGATTATAATTTTGAAATAGAATGCAATAATTTATGTGACAGATTTAGAAATACAGGTTATCCAACAGATGAAATAAATTATTGTTTTAAAGAAATGGTGGAGAAAAGAAAGGATGGCAACAAGGCAGTTAGTAATAAGGATGTACAAGATTTTAAAACCTCTATGCAAGTTGCAAATAGTGTAGATTCTTATACTATTAAAAGTATTGTTAGAGAAAACTGGAAATTTCTCAAATGTAGCTCAGAAATTAATTAAATGATAGGAGACTTCCCAGTTTTTGTGCATAAAAAAGGCAAGAGTCTAAAAAACTTATTTCAAAATAAGCTAGATAACAAAAGATGTGTATGCCCAAATCCTGGAATGTATAAATGCTGTAAATGTAACTTGTGTGCTTTATTGTTAACAGATGTGAAGGATATAAAGTTGGGGGACATAAGTATGCATATAAAGGGCAGATATAAATCTAGGTATGTGGTGTACCTGATCATATGTATGTCCTGTAAAGCTTTTTATGTCAGATGAACAACAAGGGAGCTCTACAAAAGAATGTATGAGCACAAATATGCAGTCGGTGTGAAAGATGAGAAAAATGCTCTTAGTAAGCATTACATAGAAAAAGGATGTAATGCTGATTTTAAGTTTTGTGTTTTAGATAAAATAGCAAATGTTGATCACAAATTTGATGCTGAAGATGAGTTAAGTTGGAAGGAATATGAATGGCAGGTTAGGTTGAATGCCTGTCATCCACCTGGGCTAAATGACAGAAAATAATTTACTGCCTTTTTAAAAAGGAAAAAGTTATGCCACGTGATGTCTTAATCAAGTGCTTTTAAGGTATTCAAGTTATTGTATTGTTTCTTACACATTATGCAGTCTGAAGAAGTCCCTAGTGGATGAAAGTGCTTACTGTGGATGTGGTAAATGAAGTTGTGAGGTTTATAGTCAGTTGGCTCCTTTTTTCAGTTTTATTTCATTGCATTTTGTTTTTTCCAAAGTGTTTGTGATTTGTTCACTAATCTAATATATAATGATCAAACAGGGTTCATTCTTCATAGAAAAGTGCAAGATAACATTATTAAATTACTATCATTAATAGACATTGCATGCAAATACAAAAAAAACAACTAACTATTATCAGCCTAGACATAGAAAAGGTGTTTGATTCTATTAGTTGGTCTTATCTACACATAATTCTGATTGGTTTTGAATTCTCCTCATATTTTGTCAACTTATTAATGAAAATTTACTGTGGGGTACAAGCTTATGTGAAAATTGAATCATGTCTATCCTCACCACTAGAAATCCTCAAGGGAATTAGACAAGGTTGTCCTTAGTTACCATTATTGTTTTCTCTTTCAATGGAACCTTTTGCTACATATATAAGAAGCAAGCAAAATATAAAAGGCTTTCAAGTTAATAATGACTATTGTCCTAAGATACAATTATTTGCTGATGATATGTTTTTAATGTTGGGTGATATTGATGGTTCTTTGCATGATGTTATTAATACCTTAAGCACAATTGAAAGAATTTCAGGGCTTAAATTTAATCATAATAAATCCAAAACATTACTAATTAACAAAAAGATCAACAAAAACCTAAGAGAGAATAGCCTGTTTAATTGGGAGAATTATGTATTAGAATACTTGGGTTTCAGTATAAAGAGTACATGGAAAGAGTCAGTTAAACTAAACTACAATAATTTAATAATCACCATTAGTGAACTAATCAAAAGATGGAATAAAATGTTCTTTATAATTGAGGATAGGCTCTCTTTAATTAAAATGATAATTTTACCTAAAATTTTGTTTTATATATAGTCATTGATACTACCACCTCCCAAAAACGTATTTAAAAAATTAGATTCCATGCTACTTACATTTTTATGGTTCCCCTTAAAACTGAGGATTGCATATAAATGGCACATTAGAGCTTGGAACAGTAATGGGATAGCATTCTCTAGCTTAGATTTTTTATTCCAAATCAGTTATAATTAATGTAATATTACATTGGATCTCACCTGCCTATATATCTGGCAGGAAAACAATACATGAGATTCATATAACTGATGTCAGAAATTTAGAAAATCAATTTAAGGAACAACACAGAATAAGTAGAGTTCATTGTCTTTTACATGAATTTTGTTTATTTAATAATAAGTTTGATAATTTTTCTTATGGCATTAATCAAGTATTTAATAACTTTAAAAATATAATTGATTGTAATTCCAACATTAAACAATTCCTATTTCTTATATTCCCTATGGCATACTCCTTTGATTGCCTAGATTCTTTCAACAACAATGTGATGCAAAAATTAAAGGAAAATAACTTGATATTCTGGCATCAGTTTATTGAAAATAAGAGTATTAAACCACTAAACTCTCTTCTATGAAGTTTTGATAATAGTCAAGACAGTTGGTTGTTTATACACTCATTATGAAAGTTTATAGAAAACAAGATGAGTGTATCAATCAACCTACGGACTGAATCTATACCTAGTTTGATCCCGCTTTTTATTAGCTGCCTTGAAAAGATAGATGATCAAAAATGAAGCATTTCACCTATCTATAAGATATTAAGAGGAGACACTCTAAAGTTTGACTTTGATTTTTGAAATTACTATATAAAGATTAATGGAGAACAAATATCTGATGAATCCAAAAAACTGTTATTGAAATCTACGTATGGTACCTCTTCTTCATTATATCAGAGATTGTATACATGGACATTTATGAATAGGAGTTTCTATATTTCACATAAAATAAATCTTATACTCAAAAACAGTGAAAGTAAATGTTAGAAATGTAATGAATCACTAGAGACCAACTGGGCTCACATGTTCATTGAATGTAGAAATGTTGTTCAATACTGGAAAGACTTCAGATATTTTGTAAAGGCTTTACGGTCTGATAACTGTCATATTTCTAACTCACTAATCCTCTTCAATATTCCTATACTTAATGTAATACCTAAATCTCAGATTCAGTTACTCTGGTCAATTCTTCCAGTTGCCAGAAAAGTTGTTACTTTGAAATGAAAAAGTAAACAAGATTTTATGCTTAAAGAATTTACTAATTTAGCAAAAGCTAGTTGTAAAAATGAACTGCAAACCATTTACTATAGAACTCATAACATTACTCATAAAAAAAAAATAGCATGGCAAAAATTGGAAAACCTTTTGAACAAATACTGATAACATCTCATGGATAAAATGATTGTTTATCATGGATGAATTTAAATATTGTAAATAGTTTTGTTATAGTTTTATTGTAGTTGTTATATGTACATTTGCATATGTTTATAACGAAAACAAAATAAAAATGTTTTTGGAAAAAAAAACACTAACCCAGACATATGGCTATCTAAACTTATCACTAGATACAAACTGGGAGTTTATATTTTCTTAGCATCTGTTATCACATCACTACTACAAGGGTTAAACCATACAAATCAACTGTGCATTAGAAACAGGCTTAAATCAAATATAGATTAGTGAAGCATCATCACTTTTAATAAACAAATCGTAATAGCAACTAACAATATAAATAGCAGCCTGCTTCAGACTGACACCCTCTTGAGAGATTTCAGCATGTTTGTAGACATCTCCCTATCCTTTGACCATCAGATAACATCAGTAATCAAAACATCCTTCAATCCCTCTCAATTAATAATTTAGGTCAAAAGAGGTTATCATTCCTGTATACTCTGATCTACCAATAGTTGTTATAACATATAATATCCCTTTTAGTGTGTATCCATCCAAACACATCATTAATAACTAAAGGTTTTTAATCTAGGTTAAAAGAAGTTATTGTTTGTCTATACCCTGTCCTCACCATAACAATTATAGAATATTTATTTATTATTTATTGGCATTTGTTTACCAGGGTAGTCCACTGGGCCAAAAATAGTTGTGATTGGAGGCCCTGGGAGAAAAGCTCCACAATAAACAGAGACACACATTAATCAATTGGTTACAAATAATACAAAGCAACATCATTTACAAAGTGAAGCAAAACATAACTAAAAAAGGATGACATTATACAACATTCTAACAAAAGGAAACAATTAGGTTATTTCAAGATGTATTTGCAGGATGATGCTAACATATTATTCTTTTTAGTATGTATCAATTCAAACCATAACACAGCTAGAAGACTCCAGAGCTTCCTAAATAAAAATATCACTGGGCCTTGTATGTTAAGCAGAGATCGCTTCTGAGTAGGCAATATGTGACAGAGTATAGCTGGAGTTTTTTTAGACAGTCAGTATAGGGCATCTGCTTTAGGTCTGTGATTCTTTTAGTGAGGTATTTCTGTGGCCTTTCCAGTTGTTGCAGATGTCTTGTGAGGTACATCCCAAATGGGGCATTGTACTCTATAATGGGTCTAATGAGGGATGAGTACAGTGGGACAGTGACCTCCTTTTTTCTGGATGAAAAGCCTGTTAGAGACCTCAATGTGTGAAACTCTCTAACGAGTGCAATAAGAGTTACTTATGTTACTTTCATTCACCAGACAGCAACAAACATACTGCTATTGCACAAAGCAGAATGAAGCTGAAATCATGCCATTACCTAGTTCACATTTCTGTGTATTGTAAGCATGTGCAGGTTTGTTTTACTTCCAAATACACATTTGCATCACCGTGACCTTCTAGAACAAGTTAAATGGCTACCCATTACAAGCAGGGTTGTTTTTCTTCATGACACTTTGATTTAAAAAATACTCAACAGTGACCACTGTCCTCTTCTGAGAAGGCTGCTTCTAACATGGGATGTAAGTCACTCACTAATGAACATCCAGGTTATGTATTTTACTATGGTCAGACCAACATTAAAAACTGTTAAAGGAGAAAGAGCATTTTCTGGGACAGGACCCAGACTCTGGAACAACTTCCCAAAATTATGTTACAGATAGTGAGACCCTACAGTCCTTCAAAGTTTCACTAATGGAATAATTGCACAATGAAGCTAAGCATAACTGCTTTCGGAAAGCTGAGTAAAAACCTCCACATGCATCAAATGTGTATTATTAATTTACCCCCCCCCCCATTCCACTTGCCTGATTGTTAATTACACATTGCGCTATGTATGCTTCTAACAAGTACCAGCTGTATTCATATGTAATCTCTTCTCGTGTATCAGCCACATCAATCAAATGTCATTATTATTGACCTACAGCATCACATACAAGCTATTCATTGCTGTTTTGATTTTGAATTGTATTACTTAGCATCACTTGAATTGTCTTTTTTGCAATAGCATATATGTGAATGTTCTTGTACAATGTAAATGTTTCTTTAAATGTCTTTGTATTGATTTACCTGAGTTTGGACTGAAAAAGGTCAATAGACTAGCTTACTTACCTAGTTAACAAATTGAAATAAATAAATAAAATCAATAATATTTATATTCAGCATAATTACTGGTAAGATGCATGGACTGAATCCCTCATCAAATGTGAAAGCTGGAAAATAGTCTTACAATTATCACATTGCCAACTGGAAGAATGTTTTCTTCCGAGTTCTTTAAGAAAGGAGAGTAAGTGATGTTTAATGTGTCTAATTACTGCATTTATTTCCCCCTTCTATGCTGATGAAAAGGAATATAAAGAAATGAGGACAGATGCTAGCTATGTAGACAGGATTTATGTTGTCATCAGTTTATACACTCCTCAGCATAGCACTCACTTTTTAATGTTTAGTTGTTTTCACTTTTTGGTGATCGTGGTATGATTGTTCTTTGAGGACTCCCTTTTTTTTTTTTTTTTTTTTTTTTTGCAAAGCCAGTTATTTAGCAGACCTAGAAGTGTTGAAAGGATACCCTGTTCAGAACCATATGATGTATGGGGCAGAGGAAGTATGGTGCCATACCTAAGAAATAGTTACATTCTGGAAGATGGGGTGATGGTATCTCAGAGCACAGTATAAAGCAATGATAACTTCCAAAACTCCTGACCCCCATTTGTCAGTATTGATTCTTGGCATACTGGTGATTCCTGAGTTCTGTGTTTGTTTCGGTGAACACAGGCAAAAATTTATGTAAATAGATAAAATGCACATCTCATGGCATGCAGTCCCCTTCAGAATGGTACAAGTCCTTCTGCACTGCAGGTATTGGATATTAACATTTTCAAACAGAAGCAATTTTTATTTAAGCGGTATAACATACTAAGCAGTAAAAGAATGCCTATCATAAAGCAAATGACAATGTGTGTGCTTCTTTGTCAGGCACAACATTTTATTGACTTTTATAGATAACTTTAGCATGCTCACTGCAAACATGAGATACAGCTGAAATATTCTACAGCAGGAACTGTTCTTATACATTACTTATAATTAAATAGTTGTGGGAGTATAGAAATAGACACGCTGTATATTCGTACAGTTAGCTTTTGGAGGTGTAAGTAGTTATAAACTCTCTTTAATTAATCCGGGCAAGTACTTTAATATGGGTCAATGCAACAACCCTTTGCCTTTTTCTTTTTAGCACATGCCCCACCCTCCCCCTATGCAGCTCTTACAGAATCTGATATAATGAGTAGTTCAGTGCACTATTAGCACATTGTTAGCATTTATTACTTATGCATGGCAAGTGATAATGAAAATGCATGTGTTAAATAGGATGACTCAAAGGTTAATGCCTTCACTGACAAGTGAACCATTTTAAAATATCTCTCTCGTAAAACTCACACTACTGCATCGTGGCTGAAATGGGAAAGTCATTCTCGGATCTAATAGAGAATGAGTCATTCTTTCTCATGCAAAACCTTACATTGCTGAGACACAGTTTGCCGGCAAAGTGGCCATCAAGGTTCTTTTTACTTATTTTTTCAGTTAATTATATATAATCAGTGGCATGCTGTATTATATTTTCATTCTTTAGTCATCAGTACTAGATATTATACTTGTGATTTAAGTGACAGAACTATTTCATGGCTGAACAGATCACATTATTCTATAGTGGCCATCAAAAATAATAAGCAAACTGGAAAATGTGTTCATTATGAAGGGAGGTTACTGTGTGAGATTGCTGTGTTTTGTAAATGCTTGACAGATAATAAAAAACATTAACATATGATTTAAATGCTGGGCTATCAAAAAATGCAGAAAAGAAACAAAATGTATAGCTCCCTCTAATAATGGTCCTATACCATATGGGTTGATAGCATATGTATGACATGTATCACAATTCTCAAGCAAAATGTTATAAATTGTATATTTAGAACCATGTTGGTGACACATCTTGCATCTATCTAAACCAAATTTGCCTCACACAGACTGAAAAACATGGGATGCATACTTGTGATCATAGCTCTCAACCTCTTATGTCCAGAGTGAAGGACAAAGCCAAAAATAATCTAAGGCAATGGCCAAAATGCAGAAAGAATTTTGAAATATCAGTGCTACTGGCACAGAAAGTTGACAGAATAACTGGATAAGAATTAGCTTGCATTTTTTAAAGTAAAATAAGTCTGTAACAGTAGACTCTTTCAAAGTATATAAGTTTGTAACATTAAAGAGTGACAACATTTCTTGACATTAACCCACCCCTTTTCACACAAAAAAAATTGATTTTAATATGGAAGGAGCAAAGGTTTGAGGAAAATGAGAAACATTTCTGAAAAACTGAAATAGCTGAGAGGTATGCAAGTTGTGACATTGCTTATACACTAACTAAATAAGCTATTCACTTTTATGTTTTGCAAAATCCTACAATGAAATTAAAAAAAAAAATCTCAGTTTTGTGGTTTAGAAAATCATGCAGTGAAATTTTCATTAGAGGAAATAACTGCATCAGCCCAAACATATCTGTTTATCCAAAGCTCATCAAGCCAACATTTACACAGAAAAACTTTTTAAATGACCATGAATATGTGGTATAATAGCAGACATAATGTGTCAAAATATGGACCAGATATAAAACTCTTATATGAATACAGTAAGTCTTGATGTAAACAGGAAGCCAGCTCAGGATCAGTCAAGATCTGCAGATGAAGAAAAGCAGAGAGATCATTTTTTTTGGGGGGTGGGGGGTGGTGAAGGAAAGAAAAAATAATTTAGACTAGAAGCATTGTGTGTGTGTGTGTGTGTGTGTGTGTGTGTGTGTGTGTGTGTGTGTGTGTGTGTGTGTGTGTGTGTGTGTGTGTGTGTGTGTGTATGTGTGTGTGTGCGTATAGTCAGCTTTAGCCACAGGCCAACTAGTCGGCCGCCTAGGGTGCCACTCTAGTAGGGACTCTTTTTCAGTATTTATTTGTGTATTTTTTGTAGTAAAGGAATGGTTTCTTTAAAATGTGTTGAATGAATATAGGAAGAACTGAAGAGTAAGAGAAACTGTGAGAAAATGAAGGAAAAATATAATCTGGATGGTGTAGGTTGACCAGGATGTGCCACTGGGTGGTGTGTGAGGGGGTGAGGTGGAGCCCTATTTCCTAGGGCACCCAGTTGATCAAAGACCAGCCCTGTGTCCATGTGCTTTGTGTATGTGGGCATGATATGAGATCATGCACACATAGTGCACACAGTGTCCATGTATATCTTGAAGATAGTAAATCCATACATATTTCGGCAGGGAACAACAGCTACACCATGTAAAAAGAATAACAGTGGATAGCATATTGGCATAAGCATCCTCACTGGTCCTCTTGAATCTTTTTAAAGTTTTTTCAGGTTTTTAGTTTCTTGGTATTTAGGCCCTGCATTTGGACAGGTTTGTGTTTGTCTGTACCGAGCTGAACTGAAGTGGGCTATCAGCTACAACTCTGAACTGAGATACCAGATGACTAGAGAGTTCTGAGCTTCCATATGTTGCCTGTTTTTTTTTTTTTTTGCTTATTTATACTACTTACTGCATTTTTTTAATTCCCCACCACCTATCTTTATACTGTATTTATTGATGGTGTACTAAACTACATTGTTGCACCACTGCAATTGTGCTTTACTGTGCCTGTTAAATCAAATTTGTTTAATTGTTTAAGTATTTACTGATATTTTTCACTGTTTTTAAGCTATCTGTTATGCTTGTTCTGGTTTTCCCCCAAACAGTGTTTAAATAACTAATCTTTTAACTGTTTAAACCATTCTTTGGAGTCCCATTGTTGATTTCCTGCTGTTTTAAATGTTTTTTTAGTATTTCACTGCTATTTTTCAGCTGTTTTAAACATTCTCTAGTGTTTCCCACTGAAATTAGGGTAAATAGTAGATGTAGCAAAGTCCAGATACAGGCTTGTTGCTTCTGTAACTGTATGTAGTGGTTTGTTTTCTCTGGACATGTTTTCCAGGCCATATTGTATTGGAAGGACCCTATCTGCACTTTTTGAGAGAATTGTGCTGATTGGGACCTGTCTGGTAAAGGGAGGCCAGTCTAGGGTATTGGTTTCTTTGAATCTTTTTAAAGATTTTTTCAAGTTTTTAGCTTCTAGTATTTAAGCCCTGCATTTGAGTAGGTTTCTGCTTGTTTTTGCATCACACAGCACCTCAAACTGCTCTGCAATTGTGCTCCAAAGCTGGACAGTTAAATTCAACAAACTTTCCCTACAACCCAGGCAGAAATATCTAACAAATGAACTGCTCCATGATTGATTCTGAAACGCCAGTCCTAGTTACAACAGTCTTCAACCTAGAATTATGGACATGTGGACTACCCTTGATTCTCTTGCCAAGCTTGTTGACTTGAGGTAGTGTAGCAATTGCCTCAGGTACTCAGACAACCCTCTACTAATAACACACTCTAGTACAGAGTGCGAGAGCTGTATTTACAACAAGAATCTAGAATCCATACTCTCTCTTATTCAAAACAGTAACACGGAAAAGGTTGTTAACTCACTCACCACTACATATGGACATAGCACTACTAATCATACACATAGAACACATCAAACAAGTAAATCCACATACAAGGAGGTTCTCTCAAAAAAAAAACTTACTGATACACCAGAGACCTCCAAAACACAAGACTGCTACAACTAACACAGTCCCCACAGCACCAATGTCACATAGCAACACCAGTGTCTCACCCACCAACCAATAAGGCATTACACTCAAAAAACAAATTTTCTTGTCGTTGGAGACTCAGTAGAGAGACATATGGATGACCCATTCACCAGGTTGGACAGAAAAAGTCATGGTCAGCTGCCTGTCCAGTGCCAGGATTCATCAAATCATGCATGCACTCGGGTCTGTCAGCAACAAGTATCATTAAGACTCTGTCATAGTTCATGTTGGTGTGAATGACATGAGACATACCTCGCTAGACTATATGAAGAGAGACATGGTTGAGTTCTCTGAGTATGTGTCTCAGGCAGTTATGTCCTTACCCTTGAGCAGCATACTACCCTCACCAAGAATGATACCACAGTATAAACATTACATGAATGATTTCAATAATTGGCTCAGTTTTTGGTATCATTCGAAGGGGATCCAGTTCCTGTTAGCCTGGGAAGTCATGGTTGACAAACCTGTCTGCTATGCTACAGAGAGTTTGCACCTGGCACTTCTAGGCTTTCGGCTGCTGGCAAAGGCTCTTGCCTCCCCCATAGTGCCTTTTTTAGGCAAGGTCTCAAAAACAACATTACTGATGTAAAATTAACCAATCAGGACAAAATAAGGGCCATGCTGCTAAGTGCTAGTAACTTAAACCAAAAACTGCACTCCCTGGAAGCACTTCTATCACTAGAAGATGTAGACATCTGTGCAGTCACAGAAATCTGGTTCAAGGCCTCAGAGAGTACCCTGGCCTTTGAAGGCTACAATGCCTTCCACACCTTTATATCACAAAATGGATAGTTGAAAACCAAAGAAGATGGTGTTTCTATCTTTATTAGAGATAAATTCACCTCCTGTCTAGTTAGACTGCACAACTCCATGGAGTTACTCCAGGTCCAGGTTGTGGTGGGTAAGACCCCCATTAAAGTTGGGTCTATAACAGTTATGCGAAAATCCATTGCAGTGAATACCAAAAGAGTGACATGTATTAATCAAACCATGAATAGACCGAACGCACAAATCAGCGAAATTTAAAACATAGTCGGCCAACCCCACCACCCACTACATACTACCTACCCAAACAAAATAAACCACATACATACACTAACCAAACCCTACTCCTAACCCTAAAGTAAAGCACCAAAACCCAACTTCTAACCCTACACTAAACCCCGCATACACAACTATTTATGCATTATCCTTAATCCCTCCCTAACCCTAAGGTCTGTAACTACCGCACACTTTCCCTACAGAGATATACCCAAACAATATAAATAATACACATAAATAAATTTAACAAAACCCTACTTCTAACACTACACTAAACCTCACATACACAACTATCTATGCACTATCCTTAACCCCTCCCTAACCCTAAGGTCCGTAACTATCGCACACTTCCCCTATGGAGATATACCCTAACAAAATAAATAATACACATAAATACATTTAACAAAACCCTACTTCTAACGCTACACTAAATCTTACATACATTATCTATCTATACACTTACCTTAACCCGCACCCTACCTTAAGGTCTATAGCTATCGCACACTTACCTTATGGAGCTATACCGCAGATGGGGCCAACCAAAACACTTCGACATTTTGGATTTCGCTGTTTTGGATGTTTGGCGTTTACGTAGTTCATGCAATACATGTCGATCATTTCAAATTCGCGGAAATGGCATTTCGATCATCTGATAGGGACCTATTAAAGTCATAGTCAGTTATAGATCCCCCTCCATGGGTCACAATGCCCATGAAGCTTACAAACTGGAGACAATCCAAATTTTACCAAACGCCCTGGTTATTGGGGATTTCAATTATCCAACCATCAACTGGGAAACCTATGCTAGCACTAACTCACTAGCACAAAAGTTCCTTGACTTTAATTCAAATGCCCTGGAACAAATTGTCCATACCCCAACAAGGAGAACAAACATTCTGGATCTGGTCCTCATGAGCATGTCATACTGATGCACTGCTGCAACTGTCAGATCTTCATTAGTTAAAACTGACCACAAATCAGTCAGCTTCGAGCTGGCACTAACACCAGAACTCACAAAGGGTGAAATCAGACTAAAAAACTTCACCAAGGCAAACTATACCCTCCTAAGTGAAGGTATAAATGTATTCTAAGCTCCACCCCAAGCTGGAAGTGGTAACTATGCCAACTCTTACACTAAAGCCCTGTCCAGTCACTTGCATAGTGTATAAAATCGGCTGTACCAGAAAGAATCAAAACCCAGAGCCCCAAGTAAAAACAAGCTGCCATGATGGACATCCAGCATCAATAAGCTTTATAATAAATGCAAAAACTTGCTGTCCAAGAAAACAAAGGCAAGGCCGCAACAATGGAAAAGCACTCTCCTCAGTCTTGACAGGGAAGTAAGCCAGGGCTCCTTTGAGAGAAACTTAGCAAACACAGCCAAGGATAACCATAAGACCTTTTACAGCTATGTCCATAGCTTAAGGGTAGGACCCAGGCAAGTGCAGAACTAGTGGCTAACGGTATCATATACACTGATCCTACAGAGATAACAAACCTGCTAATGGATAGGTTTAGCAAAAAATTTCAGTTCCTTATTCCCTCCTAACTTACAACAAACCTTCCCCCAAACTTCCCTCCACCCTACATATCTGAAGAGCAGGTCCTCAAAGCCTTGTCCAAGGCAAAAAATACAGCCTCTATGGACCACTATGGGACCAGATAACATCCTAAGCTGTCTTCTAAACAGATTAAAATATGAGTTAGCATCACCACTAAGCACTTTTTTCAATCATAGCCTACCCACAGGATTTATTCCTGTGGAATGAAGAACAGCAACAGTTATTCCCCTCCACAAGGGTGGCCTAGCAAGAGACCCAGGGAATTACAGTCCCATAATACTAACCACCCTCATCTGTAAGGCCATGGAATGTATCATTATGGACCTTATAAATAAAGACATAGGTGACCTCAAAAACCTGGATCCTACCCAATTCGGCTTCATGAAGGGCAGATCCTGCCTGTTAAAAAATAGGACCAAGGCCATTGAAGAGGGCAAATCTGTGCACACAGTATACCTCAACCTGGCAAAGGCTTTCAACACAATCCCACATTCAGGCATTACCTATAAACTTAGCAAACTGAATGTAAACCCCTTCGTTGCAAGAGCCAACTGGCTCATAAACGAGATACATACTATCAAAGTGGGTGACTCCACATCAATTAGCAGACCTGTTAGCAGAGGGATGCCACATAGTCAATGCTGGGCACCCTACTGTTTGGTATATATTTCTCAGAAGTTCAGGTCAAACCTAAGCAGTTGTGGCTAACCAAGTTTGCAGAGGACTGCAAACTAGGTGTAATTATTGAATCCCCAAATGATGTGACATCCAATGTACAATGATGTATATACTTCAGGTGGGTCTCATGCAGACCAGCAACTGGTCTATTAGTCACAGTCTCAAGCTAAATGCAAAGAAATGCATCATCATTCCCTTCAGCACAAACAATGTCCCATCACACTATGAAATCAACAATAATACCCTAAGTACCCATGAAGTGGTAAAGGACCTGGGATCATAAGTTGACTGTGACCTTAACTTCAACCACCATGTGTTCACTGTAGTAAAAAAGCTTACTACATTGCACACTTTATTTAGTAAAGGCATCACCTTAAAAGCAAAATAAGTTATAACCCCCTATACTCGTCACTTAACTGGCCCATAATTGAGTATAACGCCCCATTTAGCATGTATGTACTAAGTACCTGCAGCAATTAGAGAGACCTCAGATGTTTCTAACAAAGAAGATCAAGAGTTCCAACATGTGCCATACACAGACTAACTAAAGTCCCTGTTACTACATTTTGTATCATATAGACTTCCTAGGGGAGACTTATACCTGGCCTACAAAGCAATCCAAGACCCCAAACTAACAAACTTGCTGCATATCCATAAATCAAACAGAACTAGGGCTAGCCATTCCAGGGACCTAAATATGGCCTGCAACTTAAATAGAACATGCTGGAGGGATAGATTTATTTCCCAGTGATTGCTGCATCTTTGGAACAGGCTACCAATTCATGTGAAACAGAGTACCTGTAAAATACTGTTCAAGAGGAACCTGGACGAGTGAATGGTGCACCATAAATTCTTACCGGCGATAGTGCCCACAAAACACCTGGACACAGGCAGTCATCAATAAATGCAGTCTTGGGTACTGACTAACATTTCTATAGTATTACACTGGGGTGGAACGGCTAGGCTTAAAATTACATCATGGCCGATAGCCTAGTAATCTCCTATGATCCTATAAAGAATCTGAAATGGTGAGCAGTCTAATGGTACTAATACTTAAACTTTGGCCAGACAAGAAATCTAGCTAATACTGAGGTTATGAAAAAAAACTTGCTAGGTAAGATAATAAGTCATACATTTTTGCTGCTATAAGATTCAGGAACCCACATAAACAAATCAAGCCCAGTTGTGACATTAACAATTGCTGTATGTCTCTCCATACTTTGGAACGTCAAAACACTTACTGAGAAAATAACATATCTCATATACCTACCTTCAGCATCATTTGGCAATTATTCCACATAGTACTGAAAGAATCAATAGTTCTTCACTACCAACAGCTTGTAGAGAATCATGTAAGCTCCCACTTTGAAGGAAAATAGCAAGACTTCCTTTATAGCCTATTAATATGATTTGCCAAAGGACTAGGACAACAGTTAAAAGACTGAAAGCATTGCACTGCAGAAAAAGGACTGCAACTTCCTCTCTCTCTCTCTCTCTCTCTATCTCTCTCTCTCTCTCTCTGTGTCTATGTTTATAATTTATTCGGTCAAACTCCTTTTCGTTTATCAATCAAAAAGCAGGCAAGTGAGATCAAAAGTCATCTCCTCACACATACCGGCTTTTTTCTGTGAAAGATTGTGGTATGCATATATATATATATATATAGATATGCATATACATACAGTATGTATGTATATATAGGTTCATAGGTTCATAGGTTATAAGCCTAGCCTGATTCTGTATGGCTTACGCCACCCCTTGATTTGAGTATACTGTGCCCTTTTTAAGGTTTAGTTTACTGTGCCTCTGTCTAATAGTGGCACGGGAGTAATCCCTGGGACAAACCTACGATCCCCCATCCACCTATCGAGATTCTTCTTGAAGAGATTCAGTGAGGTGCTCTGCCTCACATGAACTGGAATTCTATTCCAGAGCGAAGGGAGCCTCTGGGTTATGAACCTGTCCCTCCAGCAAGTTCTATTTATTTCTGTGCTGAGGTTCAAGTCCCTCGAGCGTGTGGCTCTAAGGGATTTAGATTTACTGAGGTGGAGCATGTCCATTAATTCTGGATTTGACATAGCTTTATATGTCAGGCATAGATCGCCTTGAAGTAGGCGGTATGCAACTGAGTAGAGCTGGAGTTTTTTAACCGAGCAGCATATGGCATCTGTTTGAGACCCTTGATCCTCTTGGTGAGATACTTTTGGGGTCTTTCTAATTGCTGCAGGTGTCGGGTAAGGTACATCCCAAAAGGGGCATTGTATTCTATGATGGGCCTGATGAGGGATGAATAAAGGGGCACAATTACCTCTCTTGATCTAGATGTGAAACCTTTCGTGATGAGGTGGGCTATGTAGAAGGTCTTTCTAACCACTTTGGCAATGCGGTTTTCAAAGGAGAGATTGCTATCAACTTGGGTCCCCAGGTCCTTAATAACTTTCTATGTACTTAATGAGTTTCCACCTATGTGGTAATTTGTGGGCACATTGTTTTTGCCAATGGGTATGACTATACATTTTTGGGGATTTAGCTTTAAACCATGGCACTGGCACCAGTTATCTGTCTCTGTGAGACCTTTTTGAAGGATGTTTGTGTCAGCTGGAGAGTCGATTATGGTGCCCAGTTTGCAGTCGTCTGCGAACTTGGTGAGCCATAGTCCTCCCACGTTCGCCTGTACCTCGGAAAAGTATATACCGAACAAGAGTGGTCCCAGGACAGAACCCTGTGGGATGCCAGTTTTGAGTCTGACATGGCTCCAGCAACTTTCACTCTGTGGGTTCTGTCTCTGAGCCAGTTTGTGACCCATCTTGTGACATAGGGGTTTATATTTAAGCTGGATAGCTTATCTATGATGCCCGAGTGGGGTATTGTGACAAATGCCTTTGCAAGGTCCAGATAGGCTGTGTGGACTACCTTTCCTTCATCTATGGCTTTGGTGACTGTTTCGAAGAAGTCAACCAGGTTCAAAAGGCAGGATCTGCCCTTGACAAAACCGAACTGGGTAGGATCTAGTGTCTGTAGGTCCCCAATGTCTTTGTTTATGAGCTCCATGATGATCCTCTCCCATAGCCTTGCAGACTAAGCTAGTCAGGCTTATGGGGCGATAGTTTCCAGGGTCCGTAGAGGCTCCACCTTTGTGGATTGGGACCACTGTTGCTGTACGCCATTCTGTGGGCACATATCCTGTAGTGAGGCTGAGATTGTATAGCTGCTTTATTTGACGGATTAGTTCCTCTTGGAGTTCATGTAGGAAGCAACCTGGGACGCCATCTGGTTCCATGGAAGCAGTGTTTTTTGCTTTGGAGAGGGCAGCCTTCACCTGGGCATCAGAGATGTTGGGAGGCAGCCCTCTGCCGGGATAGATACTTGCTCTTTTTCAGGGGAGGGGGTGGAGAAGTTTGCACTGAACCTGTCTGCCAGGATATTGGCGATGTCTGTGGGTTCAGTGTATTTTTGTCATTTAGAATCAACTCAAAACAAGTCTGGGAGTTGCATGCCAGGTTCCTAACATAACTGAAAAAAGCCTTATGATTGTCTTTGGTGTCCTGTGCAATTTTTCTCTCGAAGCTGGCCTTGGAGGATTTTATGAGGGATCGCAATTTTTTGCTAGTACTGATCAGAGATGCCTTCCCTATTAGGGATTTTGCTCTATCATGTAGTAGCTTCCTCCTTCTGTTGTACAGTTTATTTATGGTAGGGGTCCACCAGACTGGATGCCTGCCTTTGGATGATTGGGTCTTGGTTTTGTTTGGGATAGCATGATCCATGCATTCCTGGAGATGTCCATAGAATGCATTTATATAGGATTCTGCAGTTTGGGCCATAGTTTCCACTGGCCCTGATGCCTTGAAGGATTCCACTTCGGTTTTGAGAAGTGAGAAGTTCGCTTTTGAGAAGTTTTTCACTGTGGTTTTCTGGGCTGGGGGTGGAGTCAGGATGTGGACATCCAGTGAAATTAATTTATGGTCTGATCTTACCAATGAGGGATATACTTCTGGTGTGGAGCATAGAGTCCCCATGTTGGTAATGATCAGGTCTAGTATGTTGTCCCCTCTTGTGGGAGTGGTGACTAGTTGTTCCATAGCATTTGAGTTTATAATTTCCAGGAACCTTTGGGCTAAGGTGCTGGGGCTTGAGTAGTGCTCCCAGTCAATGTTTGGGTAGATGAAGTCGTCCAATATAATGGTGTTTGGAGAGATCTTCCTGTTCTCCAATGTTTTCAGGAAAGCCGAGTGGGATTCCTGACTTTGAGAGGGTGGTCTGTAGGATGCTATAAACTGAAAATCAGTCTTGCCCACTGTTAGTTGCACATGGATGGTCTCCGATACTTCATGCAATGCCACTAACCTGGAGGTGTGGATATCCTTGATAAATATGGAAACTCCCCCTCCTTTTGTGGTTCGGTCTTGGTTTTGGGGCTGAAAAGCATGATATGAGGTATAGCCTGGTAGTGCTGGGGTGCTCTCTGGAGCCTTGAACCAGGTTTCTGTCACTGCACAGATATCGATGTTCTCCATACTGAGGAGAGCTTTGAGTGCATGCATCTTGAGGTTAAGACTTCTGGCGTTAAGCAGCATTACCCTTAGTTTCTTGTTCCTTGTGCTGTCTATGGGGGTGGGTTTGACTTTTGAGCCTTGCCTAAAAAAGGCACTATGGGGGTGACAAGAGCCTTTGCCAATATCCGAAATCCAAGTGGCGACAGTTGCAAGCCGTCCCTAGTGAAGCAATGTGGCTTGTCGAGCATGTCATCCCAGGCTGACAGACAATGGATCCCCTTTGAATGACACCAAAATTTTAGCCAATTGTTAAAATCAATCATTTTGTCTTTGTACTGTGGCATCATTCTAGGTGAGTGTAAGATGCTGCTCAAGGTCAGGGTCATACCAGCCTGGGCTACATGATCAGAGAGCTCCTCTATGTCTCTTTTCATGTAGTCCAGGGAGGTACGTCTCAGGTCATTCACACCAGCATGTACAATGACTGAGTCATATTTGTATTTGCTTTGGAGTGACCTGAGTGCTGCATTATGTGGCGGATCCTAGCACCCAATAGGCAGCTCACTGTGACCTTCTCTTTATTCAGCCTGGTGAGTGGGACGTCAGTGTGTCTGACAATAGAGTCACCTATTACAAGAGTATCAGGTGTGTTATTCAGCCTTTAGGGCTGTGGCTGCTTGGCACACTGACTTTGTGGGCTATGTGTTGTGCGTGTTTTGTTTTGAGGTAGTGTTTGCTTGGATGTCTGCTTTGGAGGTCTCTGTTGCTTAGGTAGATTTTTATTTAGAGCCTCTGAGTATGTTTTTGTGTATTTATGTGTTTGGTTTGCTGATGTGGTGGGACTATGTGATACTGGAAATGTGTTGTGTGAGGTTACCTTCTCCTCCTGACTGGTTACACCAGTTTTGAGATGAGAGAGCTCAGCCTCCAGTTTGGTGAAATAGTTGCATCTCTCACATATATTTGAACATGTTTGGAGGAGGAGAGGGTTGTCCATGTACATGAGACAGTTGTAACATTGCCTCAAAATTCCCAGATTCACCAGCTGGACTGGAGAGGAAACCATTGACTGTCCTTTGGACATGCTAGAGTAATATAGGGAAACTGAATTTAAGACGGACCAGTAGAGGACAGGGTAATCGTAGAGAGTATAAGAGTAAGTAGTGCTTATGGTTTAATAGTGCTAACTTGTAGGATTACTTAATTGGACCAGTGAAGGGCCTTTGAATGAGAATATGGTGTTTAAATTGAGAGATAGAGCAGTTCTAAGGGAAAAAGTGAAGAGCAGACTTTGTGGAGCCAGGAATAGTTTAAACCCAATTAGGCGGCGCTGCCCGCTGTTGTGCTATGCACAAAAACACGCAAAACCACGCAAAAGAGGGTTTTAAGAGAGGAAGATGAAGGAGTTTGGAATTGACCCAAAATGGCCAATAAAACTACAGTTTCAAGTCAGTAACCACTGCCACAGGGGCAGGCAGGCTGCTCAATGTTTTTCACTGCCACTGATCAACAGAGAAAAGTCCCTTTAGCCCAAACAAAAAATGGCCTCCAAGAAACTTACAAAACAGTTCAAGAACAGCAAGCCTGTAACTGAACTTTTTTAAATCTCAGAAAAGTGGGAAAAAGCAAGATTTTTTTGTTTTTTTCAGAGATAGCAGAGGTTCACAAGTATCAACAAGTTATAACAGTGCAGTAAATGACCCCACACAAGAGTGCTAGGCCAAAGACAGATAAAATGCAAGTTTTGAGAAAAAAACGATTTTAAAAATAAGTGCAAACAGGAAATTCAGTAAACAGCTCTAGGTTGTGCTCTAAATACAGTTACTAATGCAGAAATCAAGTTTAACAAGCCAGAAAATGCTCAAATTAGGCAGATATGCAGAAAAACTTAGCAAATAAACAGATGAAAAACACTTAAAATCTCAAAAGTGGCTCCTTTCTTTTCTCACCGTTTTCTCCTCTTGGTGGGTGCTTCACCAACAGCCAACAAGCCTGAAAAGACGCCAAAACCACGAGGCAACCAGGTTTTCAGAGAGGAAGATGAAGGAGTTTGGAATTGACCCAAAATGGCCAATAAAACTACAGTTTCAAGTCAGTAACCACTCCCACAGGGGCAAGCAGGCTGCTCAATGTTTTTCACTGCCACTGATCAACAGAGAGACTTCCCTTTAGCCCAAGCAAAAAATGGCCTCCAAGAAACTTACTAACAGTTCAAGAACAGCAAGCCTGTAACTGAACTTTTTTAAATCTCAGAAAAGTGGGGAAAAAAGCAAGATTTTTTGTTTTTTTTTTTTTGTTTTTTTCAGATATAGCAGAGGTTCACAAGTATCAACAAGTTATAACAGTGCAGTAAATGACCCCACACAAGAGTGCTAGGCCAAAGACAGATAAAATGCAAGTTTTGAGAAAAAAAATGATTTCAAAATAAGTGCAAACAGGAAATTCAGTAAACAGCTCTAGGTTGTGCTCTCTCTCTATATATATATATATATATGCATATATATATATATATATATATATATGTATATATATATATATATATATATATATATATATATATATATATATATCTATATATATAAATATCTATCTATCTATATATATATACATATATATATATATATATATATATATATGGTTTACTATGGACATTTTGAATCCACATCAGTCGAATGTTTAGAACTTTGAATCTAAGTGTCGGATTTGAAACTTCACATAGTAAACAAATGTGAACATGAAAACATCGTTACATGTTTTCGACATAGCAGAAAGTGACATCAGTCACCTTCTGCTATGCATATTAATGTACCGTTGAGCTAAACATGCACCCCCCCACACCCCCTGCATATTAAATATACCAACTCAGAGATCGCACTACAGTGAGGAAATGGGCTAATTCCCTGTTCCTCACTGCAGCGCGACCTCATTTCACAGTGTCGGTACATTGATTCTCCTATGGTCGAGTGCACCATGCAGTTCAACAATATGCGAATCAGGATTCGATTAACTGAACCTTTCAGACCATGATTTCGAACACATAGTGTTCGACAGCATGAAGTTTGCACACACCACAGTAAAGCTATATATATATATATATATATATATATATATATATATATATATATATATATATATATATATGTGTGTGTGGCTGGTGACTTCAAATCATAGGAGGGATGCAGGAGACAGCTGAATGTGTTGGGCCAATGGAAAGGGGTGTGGCCAACCAGAAATGGGCAGGGCTATGCTCAAAAGCACAAAAACTGGAACTTTAATTAAATACGCTGCCCTGGGTGCCAAACCATCATTATGAGAGTCCACTCAAGACAAAATGATGTGTAGAAGAAAAAAAATATTTCAATGCATTGGCTACATGACAGCTTACTTAATATCTAGATGGAAACAAAAAGGTTGTGAGGCATGAAAAAATAAATTACTTTTTAAATACATTACTGGAATGCCAGTCAAAATCAAGTATAAAAAAACAAGCAGCACTCAACTCAAACCTCTTCCCCTTGCACTGCAGTTCTAATTATAACTTATATTAATCTTTATAAAAATACCAAATAACATGCTGAAAGTAGCAATCTCTGTGATACCCCCATTTGTAAAAATGTTTCTTATCCAAAAAAGACCTGCTGCCTGACAGCAACTGTCTTCTTGTTTCATGGGGAAAACATGATCAAAGTAAAAAATGAACAGCAAACAAGAAACAAGCTCCAGATAAATTGCTTAAAGGATTACAGCACAGGTTATGGATAGCACATGATAAATTGGCGTTCTGTTTAGATTACATGTAAAGGCTGCAAAGATGACTGCAAGTCTCCAACAAATGTAATGAGCTTCTGAAAATACTGTAATCCTGTCCTTTATTACAAATACTGTCATATGCATTTCAATACATAAGGCTTATATGTTATCTAGTTATGTAAATATTCTCTGCATGACAACAACAAAAAGGCTTTCAATGTTGGTAATTCTTTAAAAATATGCTTATTAAAGCTTACTTGCATCTTACAATCTCAGACAAGCTTACCTGATGGTCATTAAAGCATTGCTACTTAAACACAGACAAACAGACACTGCAACAGCATGCATTTTCTGAATAATAAGAAGCATAAATCAACAGTATAAAAATATGACAGAAAAACAGAACATTCTGCAAAATCAAGGACAGATGAAAAGCCACCATATTACTTGTGTCTACCTTGGATGGGGGGATACTCTGCACACTTACACTGCATAACTGCTTCTTGCCTTGCTTGGACACATCCAGAGTCACTACATGGGGGAGTGGGGTGCAACAAGTATGTCACAATCTGAAATGTCTCTGGCTAATGCTGATGGCCCTGACACATTTGTCATACCTCTCAACCTCAGAGCAAGAAATCTGGACAAAGCCATACATAGAAGTTGGACAAAGGCCCAAAAATAAGGACAATTATTAAATATTCCTCTTATAAACTTAGAAAGATAATAGAATAGTAGGTCTTGCATTAGTATGAATTTTTTAAAGTGTATGAAATCTGGAACTCACTGCGGTGGTGGTGCTGCGGTATCATTGTCGCCTCACAGTAAAGACGCTGTCCGGTTTGATTCTCAGCTAGAGCGTCTTCTGCGTGGAGACATGCCTGAATGGGTGTACCTTCATTGAAGGTTGTGCATCAGGGCTGGCAACTCGGCACATAAAAATCAACTACCAATCATTAGCGGACCAGAGTTCTGCTGTGGCGACCCCTAACCGGGAAAAGCCGAAAGACACAAACATGAAATCTGGAACTCAAAATGTTTGTCATTATTTTCTAACTTCAATCTTTAACGATTTGCCACTAATTTGCCAGAAAACTACAATTTTATTAAAAGTGGACCAAAAATGTGATGCAAAAATATAAAGTAGCCACACAATACAGCTGGGAACCTGTCAAAGAAGGGGCACTTTTTTAAAATATTAGTACTGTTAACTTGAGCAGCTGACAAAATAAGAGAATCTACACACATTTCTGAAATAAAAGTAATCTATAACTCTGTTCATTACAATTATTTCTTCCAAAATTGCCATTTTGCGGAGGGATTATTAGGGGGAGAGCAACATTTTGAGCCAAAATTTGGGACAGTTGAGAGGTTTGGATATGCGTAATTCTATAAAGTGATTTATCTGCATGTACCTCTCAATCTCTTAATGCAGGAAATCGGGACAAAGCTAAATATATTGGGGAAACATGCAAACAGTATTAAAAATTGCTCTTCTGTAAACTTAGACAGTTGATAGAATAACAGATGTTCTTCGTGTTTCACTGTTGCAGTCATCACACTTGAGTTATCTGCCTGCAGGTAGCCCTCAGTTGGCCCGAATACCAGAGACTTAGTATTTCTGTGTCGGATGCTGTCACTCCAGGACTGACATCAGGTAGTCAGGGGTATAAAAACAGGCAGCCGACACCATTACATCAGTCTTTCTTGCCGAGGAGCCTGAAGCAGAAGCAGTTTGCAAGTGCCGGTCACCCGCTACCTGAATTTTCATTTACGCATTGAATAATCCTGAAGTCTTCTAAAGCTAAGTATCCCATTGGGGATCCTGTCTTCTTGCTCTAACCGATGTCAGAAAAAATTAACAGTTGTCTTGCCTTTGGAAAGCAAATACCACACAGAGATTTTCATTCTTACTGCATCACCTGTTTAGACCCAGACCACAACGTACCTCGCTGTCGGTTTTGTGCCTTGTTCAATGCCAGAACCATTCTACATCGGGTTCTCATTGTTGCTGAATTCTTTTGCTCTCGATCTCTGTATTCCGAAATGGCTTTGGCAAGCCATCCGACTACTGATATTCTGAAAAATGTAAGGATAAAGACAGAGACAGACTGCATAGATCCAAAGCTGCCAACGACACTTCCGGTAACCTAGTCGCCAGTTCGCCAGTACTCAGTGAGGTACCTTTTCAGCCCCTGATGCCTGCTTCTATGGATTTGCAGGCCTCTACCGAGACCCATTCGGAGTCCGGTATGCCGCGAGACTCTTCTTCGACTATGGAACCTGTGGATGTCTCTACCTTAGATGGGTCCAGAGCCTCTGTGCAGGCATCAGCTTCTGAGGTAATTCTTCGCTCTACCGATGTTCAACTCAAACTGACTTCTTTTGTATCTAAACTACTGTGTTTCTTAGGCCAAGAGTAAGCGTTACACCTAGAAAACTGACAACCAAAGCGCATGTACCTGCTCCCATGCCTTAATGACAAATGCTTAGAATGGCAGAAGACCTTATCATGCTGATTAGGGGAAGTCAGTCTTCCCCTGCTAAGAGGAAAAGAGACCAGTCCCCTGCAGCTTCAACAGACCAGGAGTCTGATGACTCTGAGGTATCTGATTATGAAGGCATGCCCTTATCTGCTTATGAGGATTCAGATGCTGAGGAATGCATTTCCTCTGCCTTCCCTCCAGAGGATTTTTCTTTTGGTGAAACCTTACATACTTTAAGAGAGCATTTCCACTGGGAATGCCAAGACTATCCTAAGTCCAAAAAGAGACTCAGAGAATTCCTAGATTTGCCACAGCACAGGCCTTTAGCAATACCCCCTGTCCTGGAAGTTGTTGATGATGTTTTTATGGAATACAGTCTTACTCCTGATACTTTACCTCCTGCCCCTAGGAAACCTGACAGGTACTACAGAGTACCTGACACTCACAAATTTATTTTCAAGAATCCTACTGCTGACCCAGAGATCATTTTCCAGGGGCCTAAAGGTATCAAGGCAACTACAGCCAATAATCCCACCCCTTTGGACAGGGATTGCAGAGCTTTAGACAGATGGGGTAAGAAGACATATACATCTGCAACTCTTGCTATTAGGGCATTGAGTTGTCAGTTTCACATGCTGAAGTACCAGCAACATATTATGGAACTTATTGAACAAAAAGTGGCACCTTTTACAGACTGTGCAGAAAATAAAGATTTTCAGGAGCTTATGCACTCTGCAAGCCAAGTCAGCAAGCATACTTTGCAGTGTGGCTTTGATGCCCTAGAAGCATCTTGCCGGGCAGCAGTCACTGGTTCTGTACCGAGAAGACATGCTGGGCTCAAGGAGCAGACCTTGTCAGACCATGTAAAATCAAAGTTATTGGATGCTCCTTTGAACAAGGACAGTTTGTTTGGCACCAAAGCAGAAGAAGTTCTTAAAAAGGTGGAAGAAAAAGCTAAGTCTATGCAGACTGTTAAAAAATTCTTACAAGTGCAACCCCCTAGATTCAGTAGGCATTGCCCTACCAAACACCGATCCTTTCCAGCCCCCTCCAGGCCATCTCAAGCCAGACCCAGGGGAAACAGACCACCCAAACTACAGTCTCAGTGTATGCAGAGATCTAAGCAATGGAGTGCCCCCACCCCAAAGCAGGGAGTGGTAAGCCACCTCCTTATGGAAAAAACTCACAATGACTTCTCTACTCCTCTCCCCACCCCTGCAAAATTGCTTGTGCCCCTAGGAGGAAAACTTGCCCTTCATGCAAAAAACTGGATGTCCATCACACAAGACCAATGGGTCCTCAACACTGTATCCCAGGGGTACAAATTTTACTTCCACTCACTGCCAACCCCAAGAGAGTTCACAGTCCTTCCTCCAAACCAGTGAGCAGAGTCTCAAAGCCAAGTTCTTTTCCTGTTCTCCATCAGAGTTATTCAGCTGGTGCCAGTGAATCAGATAAGTCAAGGATTCTATTCCAGACTCTTCCTGGTACCCAGAAAAGAGGGCTCTTGGTGCCCAATCCTGGATCTTTCAATTCTCAACACCTAACTGGTGGTACCAAAATTCAAAATGCTTACCCTGCAACAGCTTCTACCTATGCTAGCCAAGGATGCATGGTTAGTCACCCTAGACTTAAAAGAAGCTTATCTGCACATCCCAATAAGGGAGTCATGCAGTAAGTATCTACATTTCAGGGCCAGATCTATGCATTATCAGTTCTCTGCACTTCCCTTTGGCTTATCCACTGCACCCAGAGTATTCACAAAATGCCTGGCTCCACCCTTTCCATACTGCAGGCAGAGAAATATCCAAATTTACCTGCACTTGGACGACTGCTTGATTCAGGCGGACAGTCAGGAATTGCTGCTGCAGCACCTGACATTTGTGAAAAACATTCTCACTTCCTTGGGATGCACAATCAACGAAAATAAATCAAAACTGGTACCCAGTCAAAAGATCGTATTCCTGGGAGCTATCCACAAGAAAAATACTGCAGGCCCTAGGGTTCATGGCCTCATGTATACTGCTAATTCCATATGCAAGACTGCATATGAGGAAACTTCAATGGTACTTAAAACGTCTTTGGTGCCAACATTCCCAGGACCTGGAAACAGTCATTCCTATCATACCCTGTCTAAGGGCAGAGTTCCTTTGGTGGACAGAAGTATGCATCCACAACAAGGGACTTCCCTTTACTCAACCCCACACCACCCACTCCCTAACCACAGATGCATCAGACTATGCCTGGAGAGCACACATGGATGGCAAATGCATTCGGGGCCACTGGAGCCCAAGTCAAATTCATCTGCACATCAACCAAAAGAGATGCTAGCTGTGCAGAATGCCCTGACAGCTTTCAGATCCCTACTCTTTCCAGGACAACTTCGAATAAAAACAGACAACACCACAGTTATGTGGTACATCAACAAGCAGGGGGAACCCACTCTTACCCACTCTGCAGGTTAGCCATGGCCCTGTGGAACATGGCCTTGGACATGCAAGTCCATCTACAAGCTCAGTTCCTGACAGGCAAACAAAACTGACTGGCAGACGGCTTAAGTAGAAATCTTCTAGACCCACTTGAGTGACAATTGGAGCAAAGCACCTTCAACCTTCTGATTCAGAAATGGGGGACCCCAGAGGAGAATCTTTTTGCCTCCCCCTACAACAACCAGCTCAGCAAATTCTGCACCAGGAACCCTTACAGCAGGGCCTGGAAAATGGATGCCCTATCTTTTCAGTGGGTAAATCTCTCAATCTATGCCTTTCCTCCTCTGCTCGTCCTCCCAAGAGTATTACTCAAGATAAGGCAGGACAGACCAAGGACAATTCTGATTGCCCTGGACTGGCCATATCAGCACTGGTACCCACTCCTCACAGCCTGTCACCAGTGCCACCCTGGAACCTACATCACAAACCAACCCTGCTCTCCCAGCAGGAGGTACAGATTTTGCATCTGCAACTACAAACCCTAAATCTTGTAGCCTGGATTATTCCTTGAATTCTCCCCCAGCAACCCTGAGCAAACAGGTGCTGGACATCATTCTTGAAGCCAGAAGACCCAGTACAAGAAAATCCTATGCTGATAAGTGGAAAAGGTACTGCTCCTGGATACAATCTAAAGGAGAGGACACAACTTTGCCCTCCCTGCCTCTAATCCTGGATTACTTATCAGATCTACTCCACTAAGGCTTGTTCTTCTCCTACATTAAGATACATGCCTCAGCCATTTCGGCTCATTACAACACTGAACCACCTCTCTTCTTGCACCATCTTATCAAACAGTTTCTGAGAGGGGCAAACAAATTAAGACCACCAAGGAGAGCACCAACCCCTGCTTGGGACCTTAACTTTGTACTGTAAAAGCTCATGTTTCCCCCTTTTGAACATACAGTGACAGCAGAGTTAAAATTCCTCTCTTGGAAAACAGCTTTTCTTCTGGCCATCACTTCAGCTAGAAGAGTGTCTGAGCTACAAGCACATATGGCTGTGGAACCCTTCATTATTTTCCATGCTGACCGGGTTTCCCTGAAGACTAACCCTTCCTTTATGCCTAAAGTGATGTTCAGTGTGGCTCTCAACCAATCCATCCATATGCCAACTTTCTTCCCAAACCTTCAGAATAAAGGGGAAAGGATCCTGCACTCCTTGGATGTGCACATATAGCTCAGATTATACCTTGATAGGACTAAGCCCTTCAGAAAATCTGACCAGTTACTAGTTAGCTTTGCAACAGGGATAGAGGCCAAAGCCATTTCAAAACAAACAGTTTCTAAATGGATAGCACACTGCATCCATTTCTGCTACAAGAACCACGGGAAACCAATCCCTCAGGGGGTCAGAACATGTTCCACTAGGGCAATATCTACCTCTGCAGCATTAATCAGGGGAGTCTTTACCAGGGACATCCTGGAAGCTGCTACCTGTAGTTCTGTACACACCTTCATCAAGCATTACCACCTGCCTATCTTTTCCAAATCCAGAGCAGGCTTTGCCACAGCAGTCCTGCAAGGCATACTAGCCATACATAACTCTTCTTGACTGCCTCCACCCTTCTTCAGCTTTGTGAATCCTCCCAAGTGTGATGACTGCAACAATGAAACACGAAGGACATAGTACGGTTGTGTACACTTACCATAAATGTAGATGTTCGAGTGTATTCACTGTTGCAGTCCTGGTTTCCCTCCCTCCAGCCCCATCGTTTGTCTCTCTCTCACTTTCTCTCTTCTTTATGGCTATTACTCACCCTTTTCTGGGGTATTGTTATTGGTATTTACTTTTTAATGGTGGTGTTTCCCCACCATAACTTAGCTCCCTATTTGGTGGGCTCCTGACATTTGTGGCAAGAAAAACTGATGTAATGGTGTTGGCTGCCTGGTTTTATACCCCTGAAAACCTGATGTCAGTCCTGGAGTGACAGCATCTGACGCAGAAATACTAAGTCTCTGGTATTCGGGCCGACTGAGGGCTACCTGCAGGCAGATAATGCAAGTGTGATGACTGCAACAGTGAATACACTTGAACATCTACATTTATGGTAAGTGTACACAACTGTACTGTCTTGCTTTAGCATGCATTTTTCTGAAGGATATGAAGTCTGAAACACAATGTCTGTCATTATTTAGTGACTTCATACCTAAATGATTTGCCAGAAAACCACAAATTTTATGAGGAACAAACCAAAAATAAGAAGCAAAATTCTATTCTTTCTGAGAAAATCTGGACAGTTGAGGGGTATAGTTTAGCCAGGGCTGTCTTTGCATTTGCCACCCTTCACCCCTCACAAAATCATGGTTAAATGGGCACTCCCCCTGCAGCCATTTCAATGTCCCATTACTTGGCTATTTCACCCCATTTACCATAAACACTGTAATGTGCATACTTCTTTACTTCTACAATGATTTGGATTTTATTCTAAAGTTTTATTTTACATTTTACAGCGCAAACACTAATAGACATCTGCTAAACAAAGCAATGCAGTCTCACAATGAAAATAGATTTAGCATTAAGGATTTCATTTGAAAGTTTTATTTTACATTTTAGAGCACAAACACTAATAGACATCTGCTAAACAAAGCAATGCAGTCTCCCAATAAAAATAGATTTAGCATTAAAACGTCTCTGCCCTTGAAATTCACATTCATTGAAACATCATTGAAACCCACATTCAAAGAAAATACATTTGGCCAGTGGCAGATAAAGATTAACCCTGGGCTGTTTTCAAATCATAGGCCCCTTGCACACGAAACATACATGTGTTCTTTGATACACATTCCTAATTGTATTAAATTATATTCCTTGCATAATACAGTACAGTTGTTAGAGGGCATTTTAAATTTATAGTTTTGAACATTTTTCCAGTAAACAATGAAACAAAATGCATGCAACACTAATGACAAAACTGCCCAATTCAGAACATTTCCATAAAAAAACTCTATTCAAACTTCTAAAGTCAACCAGTATCAGTAAATATACACAATATCTGAAGAAGTAAAAGTCATGTAATAATTCCACATTAAAGAGGTTGCTGCGAGCAAACAACTTTATATTTTATTGTTTCATCTACAAATAAAGTGTCTGTTGCCCTTGAGGAATAAATTCCTATGTTACATTAAAAATGATAAGCTAGTAATATTGCAATAGGGAATGGATGGCAAACTGATAACAAGTTCATAGTTACTAGGTATCTTCACCAAAGAGGACATTCTCAGGACTACAGCATCCACCCCTTTACAACACAGTACAGTATCAGCAATGCATCTATGTACTGTGGGAGTAGAACCCACAGCCTTCTGCATCAAAACAAATACACTACCTGTTGTGCTATTAACAATGCAAGCAGACTCAGTATAAGAAGCACTAAATTTCTCTTCTCCTGAAGCTCTCATCTCCTTGTAAAATCCGCTCGACACTCAACTGTGTCTCTCAACTGTTAAGCATAAGAAATCTGGAAAAAGCCAAAATATATTGGGGGGGGGGCAAAAGGCCAAAAACCAGGGACACATTTTAAACATTGCATGTATAATCATGGAAAGTTGCTAAAATAAAATGCTGTGTTACCACCATGCATTTCACTGCCAAGTCTTAAACCCAGGACCCTGTGCACTACAGTCAGAGCAACATAACTCTATGCCAAATCAGCTGTTTCTTAAAAGAGAGTAAGACTGAAACTTAAATGACTATCATTTAGTGAATTCCATTCTCACCATAGCTCTCAACCTCTTAGCACAAAACACCTGGACAAAGCCAATAATGGGGGAATACAGCCCCCAAACATATTCAGTGAATTCCGTTCTCACCATAGCTCTCAACCTCTTAGCACAAAATGCCTGGACAAAGCCAATAATGGGGGAATACAGCCCAATAATAGGGATAAATTTCAAATATTGATCTAATAAACTTAGAAAATTGCTAGAATAAAAGGTTTTGTGTTACCATATACTTTCTGAAGAATATGAAGCCTGAAATTCAGATGTCTGTCATTATTTAGGGAATTCAAAATCCAGAAAACCACAGATTTTATGAGGAACAGAACAGAATAAAAATATGAATAGTTTTCACAAGTGGTGGTGGTGGGTAGGGAATTCAGGCTCTTGCAACTGATGGCAATCCCACTGTCAGAATTCATAATGGCTCCAAAACAAATGCTGATAGTCCACAGCCTTATATGCCCACCCTCCATTCCAAACACATGTGCCTCCTGACCCAAAGTACATTAGAAAATACAACCGTCAAATCTATAATAGGTGAAGTACATGTGAGTGCTGGTTGCTTGCCTTGCAAATTCCAAAGTCCTTCACAGTACAAACTCAAGATGGGGCAGTTATTCTGGCATAACAAAAGGCAATACTATCAGATGCATGACACTAACTTTCAAGATTCAATGCCTCATAACTATAATGTTGGTTATATTGACTTTTTATTATTACATTGTTTTGAGATTAAAGATTTTTTGTTTTCATTTTTAATGGTATAGGATTATAATCATGCATCTGTTCAAACCCTAGTTATAGCCCATTACTAGTATACCATCACCTTGTAAAATAATGCTAAAGAAGGGACTATGATATATACTAATTATGAGAAGGTCCCAATAGATTAAAATAACCACACTTGGTTAGGCTCATGGAAGTTTGCCCCACCAGATCACACAGGTGAGATTTAAAGTCTCTCACTACTTTGTAAGATGAAAAAGATCAGAAATGGCATTTACGTGAACAAGTAATGCAACATATACAAGGCTTTTAACATACTATCTTAAAAGGTAAAACAAAGTGTGTTGTAAAAAGGCAGGAAAAGGAAATCAATGCTGTCCAGCTGCACAAAATAATAAAGATTTCCATTTGAACAAGTAGGTTTCTTAATTACCTCCAGAGCATCCACATTATGAGAAGGTAGATCAGGAATTTGAGAAATTGCTGCAGTACTCAAAATGAGGTGAAGCATCATTCCTTGTTCAACAGCAACTTCACAAGAGATTCCCCTACCTCCATCTGTAGAAGTATAAACCAAAACTAAGCTGGAACAAAGAGGGGCTACCAAAATCATCAACCTGTTTTTTTGTTTTCTGCAATGCTGTATGAAACACTGGAAATACTAGTGTTTAGGCTTTCTGTACTGTAAAAAAGAAAAGGCATCCAGCATTGAACCAGTGGTCATTAAAACAAATAACCAATACTGCTATCACCAATCATTGTAAGGGAAAAATGTGGATGGAGTTGCCTAAAAGACATACAACTGAGTGCAAGGTGTGTGACGCTATATTGCACCCGAAGCACTATTGGAGCTGTTTACTCAGAGTCAGCTCACAGACTGAATGGCCAGGAATATAATGTATCTAGGATATTTTATTGAGAAAACAGATCTAAATATTTAAGTCTTTCCAGTACAGTGACATGGACATGATCCTTCCTTGTTTTTTTTTTTTTTTTGGTATACTGTCAAACTGCTTTGCTGCAAATTAGGAGCTCTAAATTACTCTCCTCTGGAAAATGCTAGAATGCCTTTAAAGCCAGAAGAACAGTATTAAGTTTATAAAGTTGTATGTCTAATGAAAATGAGTGACAATGATGGTGTGACTTACATAACCTAAAGTAGAGACTAGATTCCCACAACCCTTAGGTGCATCCACAGTGGTTATCTAGTCCAGGTCCAGAGAGCAAAACCTATTTTATTTTTCTAAATATGCAGAAATCTGGTCAATATGTAATCACTTTCACAACATAATTAATTCTAAACTTCAGATAATCTATGAAATGATTCACAAACTCTATAAATTAATTTAGCTTATGAACTTCAAAATGCTGTGATTTAAAACCATTATCAATGAAACAAAAGTAAACCTTGATGTTGCTACACAGTTGTGAATTATAAATATATAGATTTCTCCACTGTGTCATGAAATATATTAGCAATGAGTGGGTGCCACAGAAGCATTCATTTTGAATGCTGCTAATGCTATTTAATGAGAATATCTATAAACAAAAAACTGACATGGCATTTCAGTCTTTTGTTTATAGATGTGTCCATTAAACAGCATTAGTAACATTTACAGCTAATGTTTGAAAATTAAACTGCACCCCTAAAAAAGTGAATGTCAACATTTACTGTTATACTTTTAAAGCATTTTTGCAAGGGGGGGGATTCACACCATTCCCCACAACCCTAGTGCTCTACCTTAGAGAAAGGGAGATATTTCATCATATCACCATTTCAGAACTGGTACATACTCCCACTAATCACCCTTAATATTTATATTTCTAATGATCACATTTAAGACCCTTGAACCTGCAACAGGCACATATCTCTTACTGGTACCCTAGAAGTCTTCACAAAAAAAAAAAGTTCTATATCAATGCAAACTAGCTATTCTTCAAAAGGTATAAATATAATGGTTAAATTCACAAATGCTAAAAAATGGCACTACAAAGATTTTTTTTCTGTGGCATGACCCTTTACATCCTCCATCTCCCTCTACTTCCAGGATCACTCATCCTTTGTCAAAGGAGAAATACTATAAGATAATGTTTAATCTGCAATGACCTTATTACTGTTCTTAACTACTATATGAAAATTCTTAACTGAGCAACACTTTAGACTGTCTTTTATATGCAAATTCTTAACTGAGAAACACTTTAGACTGTCTTTTATCTGCTCTCTGCAACACATTGCTGTCTGCTCTGCATCACACACACACACACACACACACACACACACACACACACACACACACACACACACACACACACAAACACACACACACAGCAGTACCTGAATTGGGAGTCTGTCTGCAGCTACTTTCATGTACCCAGGCCGACGCAAAACATCTTTCCCGTGAAAGCAGCTTCAGTCCCATGCAAAATGTCCTGTCCTTCCCGCGAGAGCAAGCTCCAGCCTGCAGATATTGCAGTCCGGTTCCCTTCCCTTGTAACCGCATAGACTTCTGGGCATCGGACTACAGAGATGCCTTCTGCTCAATCCGGACTGCTTAAACAACAGTCTGGATTCCTATGAGTTCTGGGAATGCCGTGCATGCATGCGTGGAGTTCCAAGAGTCACTTCTGTTTTTTTCTTTTCTTTTCATTTTACAGCTGGGGGGGGGCTGCAGTCCTGCAGTCCTATATCATGAGCTGCCCCTGTATATATCGACAGCATGGGTTGGGATGAATGAGGGCTTACACTCCCTGCAAAAAAACACTTGTTTAACTAACTTTTATTAGGGTTTTGATGAGTTGTTGACTAAGTGTTGGAGCTTCATCAGTTGAGATTCAACATTTTTTTTACAAATTGCAGGGCTAGTCACCCGACAGTGTGAATGTTGTTCTAGATCATTCCACCCTGACCTCATGTGCAAAAAAATGGAAAAAGGGGGTTGTGGATGGTTTATGGATGGTTGAACAGAAATATACACCCATATCTATCCTTCCATCTGTCTGTCTATATACACACACACACACACACACACACACACACACACACACACACACACACACACACATGCACACACACACACACACACACATACACATCTTGCTCGGGGTATAATAAATTAAATACCTATGTTGGGGTTTAAAGTATAATAAATGGAATACCTGTAATACAGAATTTTTTCCTTCAAGCTTCATAAAGAAAACCTGGCACTGTGGCTTTGGGGAAAAAAATAAGGGTGATCAGTCACAAACCAATTTCTAATATCCCACATTAACAGGAGTATAACTTCTTATACCCAGGATCAAATATTGCACAGTTATCCATTTTTTTATTTTGTGCATTTATTTTGTTTTTGAATTCATTTTCCACTAATTTCGCTGTGTGCAATTTTATACTTCTTTTGTGTAGCTAAACAATTGGAACAATATTATGTGGTTGTCCAAACGAGAGTGGCGTAATTATATTGGGTTATCTTGGGACAAATTTTACTTTTAGTTTGTTGTACGGCAGTGATTTTAAAGTTTTCAAAGTATTTATGTTATTTAATATTTACTACTATTTATTTTATAATGTTGCATTTATCTGTAATTTTTAATATTACTGGAAATTATTTGATGTTAATGCTTTTTATATACTGATTTTTCATGTATTCTGATTAGCCATTTTTTAAGGATTATTATTCTTGGTTCTTCCAAGTTTTTAGGCATATTATTGACACATTTACTCCTCCCACCATGGTACTGAATTAAACAAAGAGAGTGACTATTTTTTTTATTATTTTTTTTTTTGCGATATATATTTTTCTGTGTGTGTGTGTGTGTGTGTGTGTGTGTGTGTGTGTGTGTGTGTGTGTGTGTGCTTGTGTGTATTTTTGATTTTGGGAGTATTTTAGTTTGAGGGTTTTTATTATATATTTTTATTATACTTTATGAGGCAGTAGATCCAGCTTGGTTTGTTTACCTTAATTAGATTGATACAATCAACATAAACACATACACACAAAAACATATAAATACACACACACACACACACACACACACACACACACACACACACACACACACACACAGGTTCATAGGTATATACTAGGCTAATGATCACCAGCTTAGTTGGACAGCCCAACTCAATTGTGGCCTTGTGTATCATGGTTTTTTATTAGGAAGAGTTATTTTAGAAAGTTTTTAAAAGTTATGTGGGGGGGCAAGGTTTCATTAGTTTACACATGGTTACTGTCTGCCTCTGTCTATCAGAGACATGTCTATCAGAGACATACGGGTCGGACTCAGGTGAATTTCTTATTTCCTATCCATTGGTCAAGTTTATACTTATATCGGTTTATGTATGGACTCTGCTTCATATGGCTAGGGATCCTTTTCTAGAGTACGGGGATCCTCTGAGACACACACCTGTCTTGCTAACATGTCCTATTTATGTTGCAAGGAAAATTTACATCCTTGGAGCTAGTGATTCTTTTGCTTTGTATTTTGCAGGTATATAAAAAATCCATCAGAGCTGGATCTGAGGATGCCTTGTACGCCAGTCATAGACCTCTCAGTAATCTGAAGGAGAAAGAATATAGAGATAGGAATTTAAGGTGATCTGTTTAGGACAATGTGTTTATACCCTGGATTCTCTTGGTAAGGGACCTTTGTGGGTGTTCCATCTGTTGCATATGTCTGGCCACATATGTGCATGTCAGGTACTTGCTGAAGAGGGCATTATATTCAATGATGGGACTGATAAGTGCCAAATAAAATACTACCATGACTTCCTTGGACCTGGATGCCATGCCCTCATTTATAAGGTGGGCAACATAGAATGATTTTCTTACTGTTTTGATAATAATTTGTCCAAAGGCCAGATTACATTCTCAGTATGTTCCCAGATTCCTGACTACCGGGTGAGCTCTCAGGGGGGGTGTCTTATTGATGGAGTAATTAGCCTGTATGGCCAATTTCTGAAAAAACATTATAATGCATTTCTAGGCATTGAATTTTATTCTATGACTTTGGCTGCAGTCATGTGTGCTAGACCCTCTTGTAAGATGCTTGTGTCATGGGGGGAATCTGTGATAGCTCACGATTTGTAGTCATCTGTGAACTTGGTCAGCCAAAGGTCCTTGACATTAGCCGTTACCTCCAATAAGTAGGTGGTAAATATGATCGGTCCCAGCACATAACCTAAGGTACCCTGCTGGGGACTGGTGTCTTACAGAAAGTGTTCTCAGCCATCCTGACTTCCTGGGTCCTATCTATGAGGCAGCTGGTAATCCAGCAAGTTATATAGGGGTTTATGACGAGTCTGGTCAGTTCATCAACATCTTCGCCAGATCCAGGTAGGCAGTATGCACTATTTTCCATGCACTCTTTGACTTGTTGACTTTCTCAGTGAAGTCCACCATGTTTAGTAGTCATGACCTTCCTTTGGCAAAGCCAAACTGGGTCTTTGATGATCCTTTCCATGATAGTTAATTCCATGGCTTTGCATATTATACTAGTCAGACTAATGGGTCTGTAATTTCCAGGGTCAATTGATAGTCCACCTTTGTGAAGTGGTATAACCAATATAGTCCTCCATTCTCATGGTGCAATGCCTGTTTTCTAAGACTATAGTTGAAAAGTTACTATGGTCCTGATAGGTCATGTTTCAAGATATTTAGGAGGCATCCTGGAATATTGTCTGGACTGGAAGGTTTTTGTCACCATTTATTTTTTTTTGTGTTGGTTGTATATTGTTTGGACCCACAGAGGCTGTGTTTTTGGCTTTAGCAAGTGCTGCTAGGACATACTCCTTACTAATAGTTGGGGGGGGGGGGCATGCTAGTAAGTATTTTATGAGACAAAGCGAGCAGAGTGGGGATTGAAGTTTTAGCTGAATTTGTCAGCCAGCTGATTTGCTATGTTGCTTTGCTCAGTGAAGTTGACACCAATGACCACTAGTGTGGATTACTGCTGTGTGCAGTCTTTGAGGTGACAGACATAGCTGTAGAAGACCATGTTTTCATCTTTAGTCTATACTGACCACATAATAATTGGCCTTGTTATACTTAATTATTCCTCTTAGTTTCCTGTTTTGTTTAATTAGAGAGCTCTTTTCATATGGGAGTTGCTCTTCCTGATTTTAGCCATGAACTTTTTCCTTTTGTCATATACCATATTAAGGTTAGAATTCCACCAGTGTGGTTTTGTTTTTAGAGTTTGTTTTGTATTAACTTCTAGTAGGTACAGCAGCCTCTATACAGCCATTTACATGGTTGTATAATGTCTCTGTGAACCATTCTGTATAGATTGCTGTGAACTTTGGCGTGGGAGGGGGGCATTGAATTTTGACAAGCTATTGCTTAATAAGATTTAATTTTCTTTGGAATAGTTACTAACAATGACAGGGCTTGCTGGGGTTACAGAGTTGATTTTTATTTTGAAGGCCACAGCTCTGTGGTTCAACCTCACCAGCGAGGACATGATATTGAAGAGGGTGCAGTGTGTTCCCATATTGGTGAGTACCAGGTCCAGTATGTTTCAACTTCTGGTGGGTGTGGTCAAAGGTATTTGTGTTAAAGTCCAGGAATTGTGCCTGTGAGTTTGAGGCAGTGTATATTTCCCAGTCTATAGAGAGGTAGTTAAAAGTCTCTTATAAATAGGGTATTTGGTTTAATGGTCAATGCCTCCAGTAGGTGAATGGGATTCCAGGGACATAGATGGTGACCTATAGCTTGCTAGGATATAGTATGGGAATTAGTCCATGGTTATGTCCATGTGCATAAACTCCATGGCTTCATCCTATTTGATCAACCTAGAAGTATACTTGCTGCTAAAGTAGATCAAGACTCCTTCCACTTTTGTCGCCGTCTGTGCAGCTGATGGTCTAAATGTGTGGAAGACTTTGAAGCCTTGCACTGACAACATATTTTCTGTGGATTTAAACCATGCCTCAGTAACAGCACAGATGTCTATATTCTCCAGAGTGAGGAGAGGTTGTAGGGTGTGGAGTTTGCAGTTTAGGCTCACAGCACTGAGCAGTAACACCTTTAGGTTATTTGCTATGTTGGTAGGTTTGTTAATTTGTCATTGTCTAAAAAGGCTCTAAGGGGGTGGATAACGTTTTTGCCAATATTCGGAAGCCTAGAGGGGACAGGTGCAGACCATCCTTTGCAAAGCAACATGGTTTGTTAACCATGTCCTTTCATGCTGACAAATTTTGAAACTGCCAGGAAAGACACCAGAGACTAAGCCAATTACTCAAGCCAATCATCTTCTGTTCATACCATGGCATCATTGTTGGGGAAGGTATTATGCTGTTCAATTAAAATAAAAACAAAAGTGAGTAAAATACAGCTGAGAATCACTTTAATGCAGGCAAGAACACACAGTGAAGCAAATGTAAAAAAGACAAGTGCTTTTACAGTCTATCTACTCAACTGCTTCTTCAGACCTACAGACAAGAAATCCCCACCCACTAAATTTATTATTAATTAACCAATCCACATAAAACATCATCAAAGACAATCAAACCACAGTTAATATAAACATTTAAAAGAAATACTGATTACAAAAATATATATATATAAAATATGTACATTATTCACTGTGTTAAATATCATGCTTTTGGTAATGATTTCAAGGATACTATTTCATTCAAACCAGGAATCCTACCACTAAGACATATTATCCATCTGAAGATATGTGAAGGCTGCCAGCCTAGCTAGATAGAACTTTGTAGATAATTCTATGTCATTGTAAATATGAATATAATTCACAGGCTTGTCCTCTTAAAATGTAAGAAAACTGTGTGAAATGTCGCACTTCAAAAATGCAACCACATTGCACTGTGCTAGAAGAAAGCTGATAAGTCAAACACTATATGACTG
This sequence comes from Protopterus annectens, assembly GCF_019279795.1. Lineage (NCBI taxonomy): Eukaryota > Metazoa > Chordata > Ceratodontiformes > Protopteridae > Protopterus > Protopterus annectens. Next base: position 1,065,668,153 of record NC_056735.1, on the reverse strand, counting down.
TTTTATCAAGGCTCATAAACATATTATCTGGACTGAGAAATGCCTTCCATTGTTTTGAGACCAGAGTTAATTGCTAAATTTTATATATATAATGTCTTTTATTGCTGTAGTTTCCTGGCCAGGTGAAAGATCAAAGAAATGTTAAAACTCTGAGTTTCTGTTAGCCTGGGAACTAGAGAAGAATGATGTAATTTAAAATGTATGCATTTTAATGCAGTGATGTATTATTTTTAAGACGTCCTCAGAGAGAGAGAGAGAGAATCAGAGCATTTTTGGATTTTGCTTGAAGAACATCACTCACCAGTATTCTGCCTTTGCTCTATATGTAAGTTTATTTAGAACTGTGACTGCTCTTAGAGTTAGATAGGAATTAAAACAGAATTAGTCTAGTAGTTTTCTATATTTATGTAAGATTTTTCTACAGTATTATTTTAAGCATTTCCTGTGATTTTTGAACTCTTGACTAGCATTGTGTTGAACTGAGAAGATTTGCCTTGTGTTTTATTATTTATTATTAAATATGTTTAAACCTTTCAACTGTGGCAGTTTTGTGTAGAGATAATTTAAACTCTAGAGTACTTGCATGTATTTGGTGACACTGTACAAAGCCACTCCAATAAGCCTTGCGGTTCATCCACTTATTATTTAGATAATAATATTGCACAGTGTAAATTGGACACCGTTTGGTAAGGGCCTTGTTAGTAGCTGATAAGAGTAGTTGGTGGCAGTGATTATTACCTTTTAGCCTGGCAGGAGGGAGCATAGCTGGAGAACCTGTGCCATACTTCCCCAGGAGTGTCTGTGTGTTTGTACATAAACCAGATCTCAGTGTGTATGTGTCAGCTACATGGGCAGGGCCACGAAGCACTGGTTGGACAGAGAGGGCACTGGAGATTTTGGCTTGACTATTCGGCTGAGATCTGTACCCTATAGCTGTGGCAGTGGGGGAGTCCTATTGGGAATCTTGAGAGAAAGGAAGAAACCAGCCCCAGACCGAATGTGATCTCTGTGTGCTCTTAAGGGAAATTGTACTTTACAGTGTGTGTACTTGTTATCCTTCCCAATATGGACACCCTTCACCGGTGTTAGTGGTGAGGATTGAGGATACTTGATTAATGGGCCAGTGTACGGGCATCACATATTAATTGGTTGGCAGTGCTGGGATATCCACACCACATATTAATTGGTTGGCAATTGGCTTATAGTGGTGTGGATAGTAAATTCCTGTAGCTTGTGTACAGTGCTCACTGAAGGTGTTTTTTTACTCTAAATCAGTCACACAGTGAATATTCAGAGTTCAGATCACAATTGTTTTATTTCTTTTGTTAGCTTAGTTAGTCAGTGGGAGCAGGCAAACATGTCAGCAGAGGAGTATGGCAAGCTGACAAGGAGTCATCTGGCTGAGATGTGCCAGGCTAAGAGACTGGTGCATGGAAACCTGTCTAAGGCAGACATGATTGCAGCTTTGGACATAGCTGCATCAGAAAACCGCAATCAGGAGGGCAATCAAAATGGACATGGAGATGTACAACACTCAGAGAATGAACAGCTCAACTTTTCTGCAGAGGACTTAAAAATCCATCTGGAGCTAAAGAAACTTGAGTTGGAGACTAGGCATTTGGAAACAGAAGCAGCAGCGAGACTGAGATGTCTACAGGCTGAGGAGAATGAGAAACTGCTATGCCTGGAAGCTCAGGAGAAGGAAAGGCATAGGAAGCATGAAACAGAGATGCTGACTCTTCTCCAGAGTCATGGAAGTAATGGGGAAGGGAGTAACTGGACCCCAGAAGCACAAAGGATCAGTAAATGACTTCCGCAGTTTACAGAGGGGGATAATTTTGATAGTTTCATTCATATGTTTGAGAGGGTATGTAAATAGTATGATGTTGACCAAAGGCTCTGGGTATGGTTCTTGACCCCCTTACTCCATGGTAAAGCTGTAACTGTGTTGTCTAAACTTTCTGATCATGAATTTTTTGATTATACTGCTGTTAAGAATTGTCTGTTAGAATTTTTTAAGCTAATACATGAATCTTATAGGAATAAGTTTCGTGAGCACAGACACAAGAGAGATGAACGTGTGTGTGAATATGTTGCTGAACTGAGCACTTATTTTCATAGGTGGGTGAGTGGATGTCAGGTCACCACTTCTGAAGGGCTGGCAGACCTTTGGTGAGGGAACAACCCTTTAGCAATTTGACTGAGGTCATGAGAATCTGGTTAGCTGATAGACAATATGCTACTTCAGATGAATTGGGGAAGAAGGGAGACCTATACCTAGCAAGCAGGTGAGAGAGCCAGTAAGTGGGAAAGACAAAATGCCAATAGTAGGTTGTTATGAAACAAAATCGATATCAAACTACCATCCTGCAGATGTCCTAATACGGAAGGTTTTTGATGAGGCAGTACTATGTGTTAATACAGTTACATGCAGTCAGGCTTCGAGACAAGCATTTGGATCTGGTAGCCTAGGGGAGACCCAGACAGACTGCATACTTGCAGCCAGGACTGGTGAGCTGGTTACTTCTGGGAGGGAGCTACTCTGTAGCAGTGAGACTGACGGTGAGCCACAGCTGCTGGTAGGTACTGATGCTCCCTTGGACAGAGTGACTGCAAGGCAGAGGTGACTAGTAGTACCCAGGCTGACAGTGAGGCACCACTGTCAAGCGATACCAGACTTCCTGTGGAAGGGGAGCTGGGAAGGGTTACAAAGCAATAGTTGAGACAGGCTCAGCTCTCAGACCCTACATTACAAGGCCTGAGGCAGGTAGCTAGTGAGGCACCTGATTCTCAAGGGAAGGGGAATCTGTATACTGGGACAAAGGGTTACTGTATAGAGAGTGGACCCCTGAGGGTGGGCTAGAAGGTGAGAGGATACAGCAGTTGGTAGTGCCTAGAGCCTACTGTCTGGCACTTCCAGCTATAGCCCATGATATTCCCTTTGCAGGTCATATGGGCATAAAACATACAAAGAGACATATTATGCAGAACTTCTATTAGCCTGGACTTTCCAGAGATGTAACATGGTACTGAAGGACCTGTGAGCAGTGCAAAAGGTAGGCAAGGCAGGAGACAAGTTGAGCGCTCCTTTGATGCCTTTGCCTGTATTTGAGGTGCCATTTCAGAGGGTAGCTATGGATATTGTGGAACCTCTGAGTACCCCAAGTTCCACAGAGAAAAAGTATATCCTAGTGGTAGTAGATTATGCTACAAGATACCCAGAAGCAGTGGCTTTGTCCACCATTGAGGCAGAAAAGGTGGAACATACTTTGTTAGAGATTTTCAGCAGGGTAGGTTTCCCAAAAGAAATACTAACCAACAGAGGTGCCAATTTCACGTCAGACCTGCTGGCTTGTTTGTGGAAGTATTGTGGGGTGAAGCACCTGAAGACCACCCCCTACCATCCCCCAGACTAATGGTCCTGTTGAGAGGTTAAACTCTACAATCAAGTCCATTCTATGGGCATTTGCAGACCAGTTTAACAGGGAGTGGGAAAAATATCTGCACCATCTGTTGTTTAAATCCAATAAAAAGTGCCAGGGCACGCTGGTTTGCGATCAGAAAGTTTATTCCACAATAATTAAAATCCACTCAAGGTACTCAGCTCGAAAAAATAATGTGTTAACACTCTTACATCAACACTTCCAATATGCGTTTTCGTCCTTAACGCTCTTACATCAACACTTCCAATATGCGTTTTCGTCCTTACACATAGGACTTCATCAGACAATATACTTCCATTAAAACACCTTTAAATAATAAACAAATTAAATATAATTAACTTGACCATCTGTTGTTTGCTAACAGAGAGGTCTCTCTGGAATCCACCGTTTTTTCACCCTTTGAGTTGCTGTATGTGCATAGGGTGAGGGGACCTCTAGATTTAATTTGAGATGAGTGGGAAGGTGAGTGTGAATCTCACAAGCAGTCTGTTGTGGCATATGTCCTAAACCTCAGGACATGGCTCAGGGAAATCATGCGATTGGCCCAAGACAACCAAGCAGAAGTCCAGCAACAGAAAAAGGTCTGGTATGATAGGAATGCTCGAGCTAGAGATTATGCTGTAGAGCAGCAGGTAATGGTTCTCATTCCTCCCAGACACAATAAGCTGCAAGCAGCTTGGGAGGGAGCCTACAATGTGGTAAGAAAGGTCAGTGATGTTAACTACATGGTAGAACTGCTAGGCAGGAGGCAGGAGCACAAATTGTACCATATTAAGATGATGAAACCTTACCATGATAGGGAGGACCTTGTGCTGAGTATTTGCCGTGGATTACAGGAGGAGTCTAAGGGATATCTGATGACTGATCTCCTCAGTGAGGCTCGGACTGAGACCTCAGTGGAAGGGGTAGCAATGTCCCAGCAGCTATCTCCTACCCATGTTTGAGAAATCTGAGCAGTGTTACAAGAATTTGGGGACATGTACACTGGGAAACCCGAATGCACCCACCAGGTGCAACACCAGGTGGATACAGGACCCCCAAAGGCCTATTAGGCAGGCCCCTTATAGGATGCCTGAGAGAGTCAAACAGATTCTGATGGAGGAGATGCAGGAGATGTTGGAACTATGGGTAATTCAAAAGATTTCAGCAGTCCCTGTGCCTCTCCAGTGGTGCTGGTGTCAAAGAAGGATGTCAGCTCCAGGTTCTGTGTGGACTATAGGAAATTAAATAGTCACACAGAGTCAGATACTTACTACATGCCTAGGACATATGAGGCCCTAGAGCAGCTGAGTGGGGCTAAGTATCTTACAACCATTGATCTTACCAAGGCCACTGGCAGGTGCCCTTGACTCCTAGTGCTAAAGAGAGGTCAGCCTTTGTGACTCCTTTTGGCTTGTATGAGTTCACAAAGATGCCATTTGAGATGAAAAATTGAGCACAAAGCACTAGTTGGACAGAAAGGGCACTGGAGGTTTTGGCTTGACTACTCAGTTGAGATCTGTACCCTATAGCTGTGCTAGTGGGGAGTCTTATTGTGTATCTGGAGAGAAAGGGAGAACCTGGCCCCAGACTGACTGTGATCTCTGTATGCTCTTAAGGTAAATTGTACTTTACAGTGTGTGTACTTGTTATCCTTCCCAATGTGGACTCCCCTCACTGGTGTTAGTGGTGAGAATTGAGGCTCCTTGATTACTGGGCCAGAGCACAGGCATCATAATCCACTCTTGTTCTCTTAACTCTGTCAGATTCTTAACATTTCCTCCTCTAAGACTGGCTACCAATACTTCTAAGACTAAGAACTTAAACTTGTGATCTTGTCCTTTTTCTAATACATGTTGAGCTAAAGCATTAGCTGTCTTTTTATTGCCAGTATCATTAATATGTTCGAAAACTCTATCCTTTAAGCATCCATTAGTCTTGCTCACATAGTAGGCAATGCATTTCACACAATAGGCAAAGTAAACCAAATCTTTCGTATGACAGTCTGCATACAGGGAAGTTTCAATGACAACATTTTGTGTAAGATGTGTAAACTTACTACCTATGTGAATATGCTTACATGATTTACACTTTCCACAACATCATGTCCCTTCACAATCTGATGGCAGAATATATATATTCCTCATGTTTTTATAACATAAATGCCTCTTCAATGATAAACTATTCCTAAAGGTAAAACTGGGTTTATCTTTAACCACTCTGCTCACTTTCTCATCAGATTGCAGTATAGCATCATTTTTATTAATAATTCCAGAAATCACCTCAGTGTTGCTGGAATAAGTCAAAGCTGTCTTAGGTCACCCCTGCGGCCTCATCCATTTACTTGATTAAATCTATGGGGGCTAGAAAATATGGTCTACCTATGCCATCCCTAGCAGAGGCTGTCTCTTCAATGCACTTATTAATTTCATTATGATTACAACGTCTCTCTGCAAATTTCTGTCTCAACTCTGCTAATGCTTCACTTAAATTATTTTCATCTGTATGCAACCTCATGGTCCTTAAAACATGTCTCTTCACCAGATTACGTGGTATATGTCGAGGGTGCATACTAGTTTTCTGCAATAGGGTGTACATGGACAGAGCAGAGCAGAGAAAAAGAAGGTGGAGATTGCTGACTCAGTGATGGACTCTGCTGAGAAGCAAGTGGATTTTAAAAGTTCTGCAGGGTGTTCAGCAGCTTTGGAGAATCCTGGTGTTTGTGGTGAAGTGCATTTCTGTCAGTTGGAGAAAGAAGCCTAAATTAATTGTGGGTGGCTATGACTACCATGTGGAGTGAGAGGCTCCTGAAAAAAGGGACTGGTTCTATGCTTTAAAGATGAAAACCAAGTGCCACTGATGAGTTATTACACTAAATGTGGAAAATGGAAAGGAACTGCTAAAATCATGTCAGCATCACCATACTCTTATGCAGCTAGTGTCCAAATGGGTTTACATCTGATACATACTTCTCAGCCTCTCAGCTGAACAAATCTGGACAAATGTCAAAATTAATGGGAGTACAAAGGCCCTAAAATAGGGACAGGTTTTAAACATTGCTTCTATAAACTTAAGACAGTTGTTAGAATAACAGGTGTACATTGTTATGCATTTTCTGAGGGATATGAAGTCTGAAACTCAAATGTCTGTCATTATTTAGTATTATTTATTGACTTCAGTCCTCAATGATTTGCCAGAAAACCTCACATTCTATAAGGAATAGACCCAAAACATGAGGTAAAAATCTAGACAGTTGTGAGGTATGCTTCTGAATGACATGAGGACCTTGGCTTCTAAAAGAAAATGATGTGCCATCAGCAGTTATTAATACAGTTACAATTAAAGCTGACCCAGATACTGTGCTGTTTTTACTAGCCAAATGTGCCATGAAGTTGATGATTAACAGGAAGAGAGCTGCAACCTATGACAAGACATCCAGAAAATCACTGCTGACCTTCTAAGATGTGAAACCTAAAAACAGAATTTACAAAGACTGTCAGAACATTAAAAACAAAAGTATTAGAGTTGCTTTATACAAACACTCTTAGCACTTCTACATACCTCTAGAAGTTTGCATTTTTCATTTTAGCCAAGACTGAAAGTTTTGAAACATCACATCCCTGGAAAGATAGATTAGAAATAGTAGAAGTAGTTTGACAAGTAAAATTTAATTCTTGAAAGAGAATGTACGTGTATCTTTACTAACAGTATTGAAAATTAAATTAATTTACATTTGAATACGACTGATTTGTTATGTGCAAAGTTTATTTTATTATAAGCCTGTATTTACTTACATACATCATTAATTATTTTTATTAATTGTTTGTGAATGGTGTTTTGAAATCATGTTATTCAGTGAGGGATATTTTAAATGTATTTTTTCAGGTTTGTAGTTCTTATAGATTTGATAACATCATGAGCATTTAATGGGCAAAAAGAGCATAACTATTTGGGTAGTACAGCTGTGCAAAGAATTAAATTTTTTTCTTACTCTAGACTGTGATACATTCTTCCCTTGAGAAAGCTGCAAGACATGCAAACACACTGTGAAATTCTCACTACCTGACTGTAGCCCAAATGACCTGTGATTAATTACTGGTCTGGACGTTGCATGAGAAAATAGTGTATGGAAAGTATGATAC
>NC_056735.1:1065533089-1065655589 GCF_019279795.1 Protopterus annectens | reverse complement strand
ACAGTGAGTGATGCCATCAGAATTAGTGACAGATTCATGGCATTCAGTCTCCAGTGCAAGGATAGGGCAAAGTTCATAATCTCAACCTAAGTCACATAGCAGGATTGTGATTGTGAGGTAAACAGTGCATTCAGTATGCAACTTCAAGGCCTACTTAAAAAAGTAGGGCAACATGAGTTGGTATTAATAATGGAAGTCTTAAGGTGTTACTGCTCAGTGCTAGGAGTTGCAACAAACAGCTGCACTCCCTAGAAGGTCTCTTTAACCTAGAGAGTACTGATGTCTGTGCAGTCACTGAGGCATGGTTTTAAGCCACAGAGAGCACACAGACAGTGCAAAGTTATAATGCCTTCCTCACATTTAGACCAGTTACTGCACAGACAGGGACTAAAGGTAGAGGTAGAGGTGTTTCAATTTACATCAAAGATAAATATACCCCAAGTCTGGTCAAAAAAAATAATGTACTTGAGCTTCTCCATGCTCAAAACACCATAGGCAAAGTCCAGTACCACTTCCTTGTAAGCTATAGGTACCCCTCTACAACCTAGGAATCCCACACCATGTATTTAAACTTATTGGAAGCACTCACCATCCAACCCAATATGATATTCATGGGTGACTTAATTACACCCATTATTAACTGGGAATCACATACAACACAAAATGTGCAGTCACAGAGATTCCTGGATTTTGTAAACACAAACCTCCCTGGACTATATTATCAGTACACCAAACAGGGATGCAACCATACTGGGTCTAGACCTCATTAAAATGGGAAAGTGCTGCACACCCCTTGTGTAATGTCTTCTCTTGTAAGGTCAGACCACAAAAGGGTCTCCTTTGAAGAAAAATAAAACCTGGAACCCTAGCTAACCCTGGAATATTTAGGTACTACTCCAAGGCTAACTTCTTACTAATAAGTGATAATCTGGCAAAATTTCAAGCCCTCATAAGCCATGAGACCACTGCTGCCTACACAGAAATGTTCACAGAAACCTCATACAAGCATGTTAATAGATATAGGCAGCTGTAACCACCAGGAAGAAGTACAGAACTAACAAATAACAAGCCATCCTGGTGGAATCACAACATCAATAGGTTGTATAATAGAAGGAAGAAAATAGTGGCAAAATTAGGAGGTACAGCACGCAGGAAGATAAAAAAAACACTTATCAAGCTAAACAAACAACTCACTGGACAGATAAGCCACAAATAAGAGGTAAATGTGGCCTCCCAGACCAAGGATCATGCCAAGGCATTCTTGTGCTAGGTCAGCAACCTCAAAGTCAGTACACAATTATATGCAGATCTTATTGTAGATTGAGGTACCTATACTGAGCCAGAAACTTTCTGACTACAGAAAGTCAATAAAACCCCAAAAGTTACAAGTTTGAGAAAACAAATGAACACAGTAATTAGGACTGTCCATAGAGGTTGTTGCAATATAACAGAAGTAAATAGGATATATTACTGTGCAGCTAAATTAATAACAGATAAAGTCTTATTACAAAATACAGGGTAGTAAGGGAAAGGAAGGCGAGAAATTGAATGCCATCATGGAAGTATTGAATAGAAAAAACTATAAAGCAATTAAGAGAAGAAGTGTCACTGTTAGAAGAGTATAAAAGAGGGAACAGATTAACAAAAATACTTAGAAAGATAGATATAATAATAGCAATGCACAGTATCAGAACAGATCAGGATCTATCATGCACTATCTCAAATAATAAACTAAAAATATCAGCACAGACAGAAAAACTTAGAAGATATGCAAATAAATTTAAAGGAAAAGTACAAAATTAGCAGTTTACTGATGAATCAAAAATGTTTCTTAGATAATTGGGAAACAAGGCAAAAGGAATTGAAACACCATCAAAAAAAAAAAAAAAGAAGAAAGAGATACATTTTGGAGACATATCTATGAAGACCCTGAGGAACATACAAAAATGCTGAATGGATAGTAGAAGTAAAAGAAAGAATAAGAAGCTCAAATGTACAGGATATGCAATGGGATGAAGTAAGGGCTAGAGAGATAGAAACAAAGTTAAGAAAAGCTCCTAATTAGAAAACCACAGTCTCAGATGCAGTACCTAACTTTTGGTTAAAAATGTTAATATCTTTACATGATGATTTAGCCATACGTAAAAAACTATTTATATGAACACCCTGAACAGACACCAGCCTGACTAACAACAGGAAAAACAATGCTCCTAGTTAAGAGTGAACCTGCAAGCTATCCTAAAAACTATAGACCAATAAGTTGCTTTCTGACGATGTATAAACTATACACTGGAATTGATGCAGACAGAGTTTATAGTCATTTAGAAGAAAACTCAATCAATGCAATAGAACAAAAAGGTAATAAAAGAAAGTCATATGGAACAAAGGATTATTTGATGTTAAAGTCATAATGGAAAACTGTAAAAAGGGAAAGAATTTAAGTATGGCATGGATAGACTACAGAAAAGCATTTGACACATTCCACATTTATGGATAAAAGAGTTCTTAAAAATATATAAGATACACTCTACACTGATCGATAACATTACAGCAACCATGAAACAGTGGCAAACCACTTGCAGTTAAGCCATGATAAAGGACAAATTATTATTCCAGGGATAAGGATTCAAAGGGGGCTATTCCAGTGACTCTTTGTCGCCACTGCTCTTTTGTCTTGCCCTTAACCCATTAATGATCATGGCTATAATTTGGCTTCCATAAAACAACAAAGTGTAAAAATGTTTCATCTTCTTTTTGTAGATGATTTAAAACTGCATAGTTCACCAGATGAGGAACTGAAAGCACAACTGCAAGTGGCTAAAATGTTTTCAGATGATATATGAATGTCATTTGGTAGTGATACATGTGCAAAGGCAACCTTTAAAGCAAGAAAGCTGCAGCACTGAGAAAACATTAGTTTGGGACAGGAATGTGATATAAAAGACCTTGAGCAAGAGGCAGTGTATAAATATTAGGGAATTAAAGAAGGATCAACAATAAAACATGAACACATGCGAATAAAACTTAGTAAGGAATATTTTAGAAGACTTAAATTAATGCTAAATACAGCATTAACATCTAGGAAGAAACTCCAAGCTATAAACCAATTTGCTATTCCTGTCCTAACTTACAGATTTGGAGTGATTGATTGGCCCCAAAAGGTGTTGAATAGTTTGTACAAGAAAATAAGAAGGATGCTTCATGCTCATCAAATGATATATAAAAATCAGTGCATACTCCGACTATATATTCCCAGAAGGTATGGGCCGTCTCGAAATTGATTACATGTATAGATCTATAGTACTGGGACTGCATACATATCTGCTGACCTCAAAAGAGCCAGATATAGTGAAAGTATTGAGTCATGAGGAGAATAAGTCTAAGATGGCTTCCCTGTTTAGTTTAGCAGAAGCATACTGGCATCAAGTGGGAATTAAATTCAAACCAGAAGTAGATAAAAACCAGGTTGCAACTGAATGTGTCAAAATAAAAAAGAAAACACCTGACTCCCCCTCGATAATATTTTATTACTCCTACCTTATATTTCCTCTCATCTCCTTTCTTCTCTAGACATTTAAACAAGTAGTTCATAGTTGTGTACTCTTTTTATCTTTTTTACCTATCAAACTTATATTTCTCCATTAACTCCAGGAACAGGAACCAACAAGAATGGTAATGCTCAATGACCTTGGCTCTATTTGTAATGAAGGTTATGTATGGAAACATAATTGCTATAGTATTTACAACTATAGTGGCTTAGAAATTACAGAAACTTTCTTTAGTTTGTTTACTAAGGGGTTGAAATTTGTACCAAACAGGAAAGCAGATATTGGGAAAGCAATCATAGACTTAAATTGTTTCTAAGGAAGAAAAATGTAGATCTTATTTTTCAAGGACAAAAAAACAGGTGAACCTTGCAATGAAACACTCAAACGTAAAAGTACATTTAACCCCCCATTAAACACCCAATTAAAAAATTTTGAGGCAATGATGGAAAAGAAAATAAGGAATGAACATTCCAAGAATTGGACGGTCCCTAACCTATCCAGGGAGGAAAGTGATCTATTATATACCCTATCAAATGATCCAGATATTAGGGTTATAAAACTGGATAAGGGAGGGGGAACGGTCATAATGGACCAGGTGTTCTATGAATCTAAAATGTTGGAAGTTCTGGAAAATGGGGATAGATATGAGAGAGTATCTTTAAATGAAATTAATATAGGAAACAAGAAGGTATCTTTGGCCTTGAATGACCTAGTTTTGGAAGGGTCAATAGATGTAAATGTTTTCAAATATCTGAAGGTGGATAAACTGAGAGTTCCCACAATATTCGGGGTGCCAAAGGTTCATAAAAATGTGGACAATCCACCAATGAGACCAATTGTGTCATCAGAAGGCTCGGTCACTGCACCATTAGCAAAATGGCTTGATTTAAAACTTAAAGAAGTATTAAATGATGGGCCGGGTATTGTTAAAGATTCTTGGGACCAATTGAAGAACCTTAAGAAAGAAATTTTTGATAGAAAGATTATTTTTATAACCATTGATATTGTGGACCTTTTTTCCTCTATACCACATGAGGAAGGTATGCAGTGGTTTGAGGAGGCCCTGATTAGTTACGGGAAATTTAGTAATAATGATTTTTACTTGATTTTGACTTTGATGGAGTTGGTTTTATGTAATAGTTATTTGCATTATGAAGGGGAATTCTTCAAGCAAACAAATGGAGTAGCAATGGGGGCAAGATGTGTCCCTATTTATACGAATATTATTCTCTCAGCATGGGAGAAGAAATTCATATTGAATTCCCCATTTAATAAGTGTTGGAAGCTGTACAAGTGCTTCCTAGATGATATGTGTCTTTTATGGGTGGGGACCAAAGAAGATTTTTTAGCCTTCTTTGAGCACATTTTCCAGTCAACTAACTTTCTGAAATTTACCTATGTAAAGAATAATGAGAATTTAAAATATTTGGACATTTTTGTAGGTAAAGGAGATGACAATTTCTTTTCCAAGGTATATAGAAAAGAGAGTTATTCTAACTCATTCCTAGCATATAAAAGTGCACACCCCCATCACCAAAAGAAGGGCATCATTAAAGGACAATATGTTAGGGGTAGCCGAATGATGTCAAGGGACCCCGATTTTTATAATGAATGTGAGAATTTTAAGGGGAATGTTCTTGGCTAGAGGCTACCCTGACAAATTAATAGACAAAGTTGAATGTGAGGTAAGAATAGGAAGGTATAGTAAATGTAAGCCCATCTTAGGAGTTACGGAGTGGAATGAACAGGAAGTGAGTAAGGTGAAATATGATGGTAATAGTAATTTGGTCTTGACTTTAGTGGTGAAGCTTTGAAAATTAGAAAAATGATAGAAACTGAATGGATAAAATTTGGGGAAATATCTGATTTGGATTCTCTTTTTTCTTCCCCACTGAAGTGTGCATTTAGAAAAGGCAAGAGTCTGAAGAATTATTTTGAAAAGAATGATCGGAAAATTAACATGAAAGAGTATAGAGTAGGGACTTATAAGTGTGGAGATGTAACCAGTGTGGCTTTGTACTCCCCAAAGATTCCCTGTATATTAAAAGTAGGGACATCTTAATTCAAAGTAAGCAATATGCCAATTGTCAGACAAACGGAATTATTTACCTAGCTTCTTGTAAAATATGTGAAGCATTTTATATAGGTAAATCAGAGAGAAAGTTAAGGAACAGAATATATGAGCATTATAATGACATTAAAATATGTGCATTAATAATGCCCTCTATAGACATAAAGTGAACTGCGAGCAAGCCTCTTTCACTTTTTTTGTCTTAGAAGTAGTAAATAAAGACATTAGAGGTGGGCCATGGGAAACCTCTATTGAATATAAAGAACTTTTATGGCAATTGTTTTTAGAAGCGAATAGACCACCTGGATTAAATGATACCATATCTATTGCCCCTGTATTGAAAATGAGAGCAGCTAAGCTCTGAATAATAGATAGGGATGTTTTATATGTATGAAATTATATTTGTTCTTAAATGAAATGCCCCTTATTTACTATATGAATTTTTTTAAAAGCTAGCTCCAATATAAAGTATTTTCTCTTCTTTATCAGTAGATGGCGCTTTACCTAAGCAACATATGTATGATGTACTTAAATGGGTTTTTAATTTATTTAAAAATGCTTATTTAAAAATGCTTTTATATTAATGAAATTTAAAATGAATAAATGTTTTTAAATAAACAACTTTTTAAAAGTAAATGTATAAACTAGGGCAAGTGGTTAATATTATTTAAAAGTTGAAATTGTGTTTTTGAAATGTTTTAGGTTTGAGTACAGATTACCAAGGAGTGTTGTCAATTGCGTAATTATGAACTGAGCAGCTAATTAATGAGCTAATTATTGTTAATAGCTAAAGTATTTAAGGATGGAATGTATGCACTGAGTTTATTCTGCCATATCTGAGGAAGTAGTGGAAACGAAAACGCAGTGTGGATTATTAGCATTAATGTGCTTTTTGAACTGTTGTTCCTGGTGTTGCTTTGCTTCTGACTTTCTGGATTTACTGGATTAAATGTTGGTGATCAACTTCTAAAGAGCCTTATTTCCTCCACGAGTGGTAACTTTTTGTGTTCTCCAGTAACCTATTTAAGTTATGCTTGATATCCCATTCTGGGGCATCTAACAGTATTGAATGAATTAATCAAGGTAAAGTCAAGTATAATTTGACCACCTTGGAGGCTACAGTATTAAAGGAACTACAAGAGAAATGTGTTAGCAGTATATGAGAAAATGGTTACAGACGAAATATATAAATATAGCAACAAAATTAATCAAGGTAAAGTCAAGTATAATTTGACCACCTTGGAGGCTACAGTATTAAAGGAACTACAAGAGAACACCAAAGTAAGAGTTATGAAACCAGATAAAGGGGGAGGCATAGTACTATATGGGCAAGAGGAATACAAAAATAAAATTAGTGAAATATTATTGAAGTCTGGAAAGTACGAAATTTCTTCTAGAAATGAAGTGAACATTGGATATAATAAAATTAATGTATATTTAGAAGATCTTTTGATAGAAGAAAGAATAAGTGGAGAGTTGTACGACTATTTAAAGGTGGATTCCCCTGTCATTAGTACTATGGTGGGTATTCCCAAAATCCACAAAAACATAATAGACCCCCCTTTTAGACCCATAATCTCTGGCAATAAGGCTAAGACATACAATTTAGGAAAAGTGGTGGATGGGTGGTTAAAACCCTTATATAAGTCCTATAAGCATGTTATCAAAGATTCCTGGGACTTTTTAGGAAGGTTGAGGCAAGATGTAATTACACCTGGTGCCCTCCTAGTGACTGTAGACGTGGTAGACTTATTCTCAAGTATTCCCCAAGAGGATGGTTTGATGGTTAGAAAGGTCTATGGAAAAAGCAGGTATTTTCTCAAGAGACAAAATTCAGCTTACGGTAGAATTTATGGAACTAGTACTGAAACACAATTATATAATGTTCGAAGGAGAATATTACATCCAAGTAAAAGGAGTAGCAATGGGGGCAGCGTGTGCCCCCATTTTTTCTAACATTTATTTAAGTGATTGGGAAGAGGAACACATATTTAATAGTACCAATTACCAGTTTGTTTCATGTTACTACCGTTTTTTGGATGACATCTTTTTAATTTGGAAAGGCAGTAGGAATGAATTAGAACTATTTATGACAAGTTTAAACTTGATTAGTGATGAATTAAAATTCACATATAATGTGGAACCAAATGAAATAGCTTATCTGGACACTCTCATTACTATAGACAATGGAAGTATCAAAAGTAAAATATACAGAAAGGAGACGTTTAGCAATAGTTATTTAGAATATAATAGTTCTCATCCCACAAAACAGAAAAGGAGTATAATTAAGGGACAGTGCATTAGGGCTGCAAGGATGACCTCCGAATATGAAGACTTTGTCAGGGAACTGGAAATTATTGGGGACATGTTTACACAAAGAGGATACCCCAAATGGCTGGTGAATGATGTGACTAGTTATGTATTAAAGGAATGGGGCAATAAATTTGTACCCCTATTAGGGAAAGGACCCTTGACTAACACACAAAAGTCACGAGGAGACACTAGGGAGACAGACATTGAATACACCAGAGCTTGTATCCTGCAGCATACACCTTGGACCACAGACATAAAAAGAATTTTGCAAGAGAATTGGAACATCTTAAAGATAGACAAAAATATTACTGAAATAGTAGGAGACATCCCCCATTTTGTATCTAGGAATGGAAATAATTTAAAGGGGGAATTGGAAAGGAAAATAAAAGTAGACAACAACGGAAGAGAAAGGAGGGGCACCACCAAGTGTGGCACATGTAATCAATGTAAGTACATAAGTCAAGACTGCACTAAAAAATTAGAAAATGTCATGAAGACAGAAATATACTTCAGGAGAGGAAATTGTAGAACTACCCATTTAGTGTATTTAGCTATGTGTGCCAATTGTCAATGTTACTATGTTGGAAAAACAGATAGGAGCTTAAGGGAGAGGATATATGATCATTATTACTGTATAAAAAAGAAGGACGCAAAAAATGCACTGTGGAGACATTTGCAAGATAGTACTAGTTGCAAAATGGTTTATTTTGCCATACTAGATATAGCTACAGTAAACCCCAGAGGAGGAAACATTAGGAAAAAACTGGGGGAATTGGAGACTAGGTGGCAAATAAAACTAAATGCATCTACGCCACCAGGACTAAATGATCACATATCAGTAAAACCTATCTTGGTCAATGATGAGTAGACTGGCAGTTAATACATTTTCACATTACTACATTTCATTATGCAGTATAGTGACTTCAGTAACCCAAACTAGGGGTAAGGTAAATGTTAAACACAAGGTGCCAGATATTTCTCCAACTGATATTACCCTCACTACATTTGTTACACTTGACATCAAGTTTTACACATAGTGGAAGTGCAAGGGTTCCCCATTAGGTATAAGATTTTATTAGAAAAGAGTACTTATTAGAAATGAGTACTATAGAGACTACTAATATGCACTCATTTATTAATTCTTTTTAGAAATTATATTTATATTAGTTGAGTTTATATAAGTATCTGAAAATGTACAAATTATAGTATGAGGAAATGGAATGAATTATACACATAATGTCATTATTTTTTAATTCTGAGCATGTATTTTAAACTTTTTAACAATATTATTAACATTGTCACCAAGGTTTTTATTGCACTAGCACTTTAAATGATGTGAATTAAATTGGTCAATCAAACAATTATCCAATTACACCCCATATATATTGTAAGCCTAAAGGCAGTCATTTGTTCTGAGGAAATCTAGTTACTGTTAGATGAAAGCGCTCAACAAATTAAAATAAAAGTTTTTGTTGTAAAGTTTAAAACAGAGTTCTGATACTTTGATTCCATCACCAGGGAAATAGATTTTGGTGTCATTGGTTATAGTATTGAATGAATATCTTACACTCTAATGCAATTTAACTTAATTTTGTAACTGACTACATTTAGCATTTACTTTATGTAAATAATTGTGTCTTTTATGTATTTTGTTATATGTGGAGCTTTTCTCCCCGGACCTCCACTGAAAATGGGCTCTCTTAGGCCCAGTGGACCATCCAGGTAAACAAATGCAAATAAATAAATAATAATAAATGCGGATCAGATGAGAAGGCAAGACATGTGGAAAATGCATAGATATAGTTGCAAGTATAAAAAAACTCATGTTGGTCAGGATCAAATGAAGGAATGTTGAAAGAGAGGTGAATTTAAACCAAAAGATAAAAGGTTAATATTGGCGGCCCAAGGCAGTGGACTACATACATGTTGGTTTACAAAGTCTATTGAACATGTCAGAGAAACAGACAAATGCAGGTTTTGTAAAACAGAATTGAAAACAGTTGCACATCTTGTTGCTGGCTGTGATATAATAATGGCAGAAGGATTGTATACTGAAAGGCATAATAATGTGGTAGGACTGTTGCATTGAGGATTGTGCAAATAAGTAGCTGAAAAACATTGGAAACAGGAACCACAAAACGTTATAGAAAATGATGAAGTTTATATCACATGGGATCATCCATTACCAACAGTTCATAAAATAGATCTAAGAAAACCAGATATAGTATTCCATGAAAAGAAGACAAACATAGCATTGATTATTGAAATCACTACTCCTAGTGATTACAGTGTCTTATGTACAGAGAGTTACAAAGTTATAAAATATCAGGATTTACACTGAGAAATTAGGGCAATGTAGAAGAAAGGTACCCAGACAGTTCCATTAGTAGAAGGAGCAACAGGTCTCATAAAAAAGAATTTACAATTGTACTTATATATGATACGCATTCATATAAATCCATACGAATTGCAGAAGGAGTCATTACTGGGCACATTGCAGGTGCTGCAATGAGCACTTTTGGCTAATATCACAGAAGTAAACAATACTAATTTCATGAACTGTAATCATACTTTGACTTAGAGATGGGGTCCATTCCCGTCATGGTATTAGAAACCCAAAAGACTTGGAGAAATTAAAAAAAAAAAAAAAAAAAAAAAGCCGGAAGGTATAGCAAACCTACTGGCCAAAAAATTCAGCTCCAGCTTTACCTCTCTCTATCCCCTGAAACTTCTCTCAGGAAATAGCATCAAATATAACTCCACTTACTCTCACTAGGGAAGAGGTTCCTAATGCTCTCACTAAGGCTAATAACACTGCATCAATGGGCCAAGACAATAACCTAGGATGCCTTCTAAATTGCATAAAACATGACTTATCAGGCCCTTTGGAATTACTACTTAACTATAGCCTCCAAACAGACTTTGTGCTTCATGAATGGAGAACAGAAACAGTCATTCCTCTGCACCTAGAAACTACAGACCCATATATCTCACTAGTCCCATATGCAAACCCATGGAAAAATCATCATGGAAATGATCAATAATGACATAGGAAACCTCCATACACTGGATCCAATACAGTATTGTTTCATCAAGGGCAGGTTGTGGCTACTCAACCTGGTGGATTTCTTTGAGAAGGTTACCAAAACAATGGATGAGGGCAAAATGGTTCACACTGTCTACCTTGACCTGGCCAAGGCTTTTGACACAATATCCCATTCAGGCATTACTGAAAAATTGAAGAGGTTAAGTAAAAATCCTTATGTCATCTGGTAGATAGCAAACTGGCTCACATACAATTCACAGGAAGTTAGAATTGGGGAAACCATCTATACAAAGAGGCCAGTCACAAACCAAGTCCCTCAGGGATCGGTCCTGTGACAGCTCCTTTTTGATATTTACTTCCCTGAAGTCAAGGCCAATGTCAATGGCCTCTGGCTGACTAAATTTGCAGATGATTGCAAATTAGGAGCTGACATTGAATCATCTACTGACACAAATGTTCTCCATTAAGTGCTGACACAGAGAAACAACTGGTGTCAGTGCCATGGACTAAAACTAAATGCCAAGAAATGCATAATAGTATCCTTTGGGAAGTCATCCACCCCTGGTAATTATCATATCATATTGACAACACACCCCTAAGAGGTGACCCAGTATTCATGGACTGGGGGCACACATAGACAATAATCTAGCCTTTCACCATCAAGTGTCTACAGTAGTGAGTAAACCATTCTATGTTGTGCAACTTATAAACAAAGGTATGATATCTAGGTCAAAGGAAGTCATCGTTCCACTATATTTGTTATTCATCAGCCCTATCATGGAGTACAATGTACCCTTTGGTATGTACCTAGCCAGGCATATCCAACAACTGGAATATTGACAGAGATTCCTCTCTAAGAGAATATAAGTAACATTTTCTATGCAGATCACCTCAAGGCCCTATCCCTGTATTCTGTGTCTTTCTGGCTGCTGAAGGCAGATCTATGCCTGGCATGCAAGGCTTTGTCAGACCCCATTCTGATGGACCTCCTGCATATCCACAAAACAAACAGCACCAGGATTACCTGTTCTAAAGACTTAAACCTTGTCTGTGATATAAATAGGACCTGCTGAAGAAAATGGTATGTATCCCAGAGACTACCCCTTCTCTGGAACAGGCTCCCCATCCATGTGAAGCAGAGTTCCTCCCTAACCCAATTCAAGTTCAACTTAGACATTGGACGGGAAACAGGAAATGCATCCCTGGTTTGGCACCTATGTCTCTAATGGACCTAAGCAGCCTGTAAATGATTCATCTCACAGGCCCCTGTTTGTAAATGTTTCACCTCCAAACTTGTCAGAGATTTGTGATGCATGGCTAGGCTTAAAAAAGCCTGGTGGTTGTTATCCTAGTAAACCCCTATGAAATTATGAACCTATGGCTGACCAAAATCCTCATTATTGAACAAACAGAAAAGGATAAGAGGATGGTCTGCAGCCACATGGCTGGAGCAACAGTAATAAAGGAGGACAGGCTATTCTAAATTTCTTTCTGGCAAGTGGCTTAATGGTGGCTAACACATGGCTCAGCAAGACAGGCAGCCAGAAGATCACATACAAGAGTGGGCAACATGCAACTCAGTTAGACTTCCATCTAGTAAGGAAAGGGCATTTGCATCAATTGAAAAGTTATGCCCAGTGGAACAGTCAGCCCTCAGCATATGCCACTGTTGGCAACAATCAGCTGCAAGCAGTGGTCAGAGAGGGCTCTAAGGTCAACAGATACTATGCTTAAGATCTGAAAGCTGACTATAGAAAAAATGCTCATGAAGAATGTATCAGTCTAACAGATAATAAGGTCTTGCAACCCTTCCTGGATAACATCAGACAGTTATTATATTCCTGAACCTTCTCTTTCCTCAGAGTGGTAATTGTTCATAGACATAATACGTCTAGGAATGCAACATCCATCCCCCTCTTTTGACATTGCCCTTCACCCTCCCTGATCCTGAATGATACCATTACAGTTGTCCCTTTTGACAAATCATTGGTACCAACATGCACAACAACCCCTGCTGATGCCTACTCATCTTTGAGCTTTGAGCAAGATCAGTCTCCCCTACTTTGGGTGCAGGACACATGCCCCATTCAAAAAAAAATATGTGTAACAGCAAGTTTCATACTTTGATGTTACCTGAAGAAATTTACACATCATTTTTTTCATTGTTTTGGAACTCACAGTATTGAGTCTTGCACTTTCGATAGACACTGGGGATCTGAGGGCAAAAAATAAATACATAAATAAATAATTAAACATAAGGGGATGCATGGATTAAAAAGTTACCTTTTTGTTCTGCATAATGTTTTTGCAATATGAGCTTGCATGCCTACATTTTTTAGTGTTTTAGACATTTTACTTGACAACATGTTTGGAGATGATACTTAAAATGTTTGATTTATCCATACAACTATTGTTTTAGCAAGTATTTTCTACTGCTGTCATTAATGTTACATTGCTTCATGTGGAAATTTTACAATACTGAGTATGATGCAGTGTTGATGAGTTATAGTTCATACCTAAAAGGATGACTAGATAGAGCACATTGTCAACATTTGGAATTAGTACATATTTCCATTTTACTGTACATATTTTTTTTATTTACAAGGATGGCATTTAAAGTCTACAAACATGTAATAAGAGCCTTTCCAAATATACTACCTCCAACGTCATGCAGACTTTGAGAAAAAGAAGAATGAAAATATAAAATAAAGTAACCTCTCAGTACTTTTCTCTTATTCCTTGCAGAATCCATAAGACAACCAGCAGCATTGCAAGATATGACATTCTGTGATATTACAAGACAAGAAAGGACTCACATAGCTGTGATATTGTCCTTGATTTACACTGACATCCCTAATTCTACCTCAGAACTTTGCTCTGTCTCTTTTAAAATCTGTGATCTATCTATCTATCTATCTATCTATCTATCTATCTATCTATCTATCTATCTATCTATCTATCTATCTATCTATCTATCCATCTATCTGTGTATTTAAGTGGTGGTTTACAGGCAACAACTAATGGCAATTATTAAAGCCATGCACTTCTTTTCATTTAGAAAATGCATATTAATGAAAACATTCTTATTCTTCTGAAATCAGCAGTATTAATATTTAAATGTTGTCTCTGATTTGGGTCCTTTTTAGCTGATTAAGTTTGCTTCTATCCATTATTGTGAAGATACAGGGTCTTGACAGCTATGAAAAAATGATTAAAAAACAAGTGTTTTGTTTAACTTTGTTTATTCAGATGAATGTTTCATAAAGATGAGGTCATACTCTCTTTTAGTGTAACATGAAAAAATATAAATAAATCCCTAAGTAGAAATTTAGCTTTTTGATAGTTTTTGAATACTTGAAAATGGGGCCAAAGTGTTTTTTCCATTACAAGATCTTTGTTAGCATAAAAATATACACAGAGTTTGCATATCCTTTTTCAGTTTCTAATGTAACTCATGCTAATCTCTTTTCCTTTATTTTTCCTCTTTTTTCCATACCCTGTTTATATTTTTTTTCTTTTTGCTGGTTTTATCCCCACTGTCTGTCAGTCCTCAACTCCTTCACAGCCATTCAACCTATTTGTTTCTCATCTTTGGTGGGTGGGTCGACAAGGATGAGCCATAATTCTAACAAACATCATCAGTAGTTTGAGATTTTCTTCTTTATGGCTGTATTTACCCGTGATGCTTGTCCAAAATCATGATTAATAACCAAATATGTAATAAAACAATACTTAAAGATACACTGATTAATACTCTAACCCAAAATAAGTATTGCTGCCATCTCACACTTTAATGAAACCTTTGTAAACATTCTTGATAGTCCATCCCCTATATGCATAAAAAGAGTCAAATCAAACCCTGCACCATGGCTAACTAAAGAAACTAAAAACATTGTGCATCAGAGACAAAGGCTGGAAAGACCATTAGAAAAGCAGAATACAAAATACATTTCATATATTTAGGCATCTCAGAAATTTTGCTAAGTATTACATTAAAATGGATAAATAAATAAACCTATAACACCGACCTCCAAGATAGACAATAAAAAGTCCAAGCCTTTTTTGCTCATCAGTAAACAAACTAATATATCATGGCCAAACCACCACAGCCTCTCCTTCTACTTCTAACATCACTGACTCAGTATCACTTCAGTTCAACTAATACTTTATACAAACAGAGTATCTCTTATTAATAAAAGTAACAATTCAACTCTCTCCCCTCATCTACTGCTAATCAGTCATAGTTCTTCTCCTTCCTCTTAGTCTCCACCTCTACTATAAGAAAACTTCTACTGAAAATTAAACTTAAATCTTTAGCTGCTGACCAACTTCCAACGGAATACTTAAAAATAGCAGCTAATGCTATGGCTTTCCCAGTATCCGCACTGATAAACTGATATGTATCTAGGATGTGTCCCATCCATCCAGAAAAAAAAATCATACATAATACTATTCAACAAAGGGGGCACATCAACAGACTTTTCAAACCATAGACCTACTGCAATTCAATCCTCTCTGTCTAAAATAGTAGAAAATGCTTGCACTCTCAATATATGCAGTACATTAGCTCTAACAAGCTTCTCTCCAAAACACAGTATGGTTCTAAACCTCACCATATTACCACCATTGGTGTCCTCAGCTTCAGCAGTATCATAAACACAGTGGAAACATAACAACCACAACCTGGTATCTACATTATTCTTAGATTTATCAAAAGTATTTGACTCCATATATTTCAGCAATTTCTTACTGTACTTACTTCACCTGGCCTTCTCTGTCTCTTTCTTGGCTCTTTTGCTATCTGACTGACAGGCAGCAAGCTGTTAGATAGCAAGAAAATCTCTCCTCCTTCCTTCCAGTGGATGCCATGCATCCCTCAAGAATCAATATTAGGCCCTTGTTACTCAACATTTTTATAAAGAAACTACACACTGTCAGTCATCCACCTTACACCTGTAAACCACCAGTTAAATACATAGCTAGATGGATAGATAGATAGATAGATAGATAGATAGATAGATAGATAGATAGATAGATAGATAGATAGATAGATAGATAGATAGATAGATAGATAGATAGATAGATAGATAGATAGATAGATAGATAGTTCAGTATGCTTACAACTCAACTCTTGTATGTGCAGCCCATCCCTACTAATACTTTAGAACATCACCCAAAATTCTTTCACTCTTATTGAAACATGGCTGAAAGATGCAAATCTATTTTTGAATCCTTAATCTAAACAACACCAAGGTAAAACAATAAAAATGGTAACACCGAGGTATGAACAAATACCAAAAAAGAAAACACACACACGCGCACACACACACACACACACACACACACACACACACACACACACACACACACACACACACACACACACACACACACACACCTTGTAACATTCAGGAACATGAATAATATGATTTATTAACACCAATTTAACACTCTCTTTCGGTATGACCAAACCGGCAGAATTGGTTACAAATTTTAAACTCCCAGCATTTAAAGACCTGCATCACAATGCAGACATAGAATAGCCAATCAGGCTGATTTTCAATACGAGTGATATGTGCATCCTCCAATAAAATTCATCCATTTTATGAAGTTTGGTACTTTTTCAAGCCTTGGTGTTGCCATTTTTATTGTTTGATTATTGTTTTGTTATTCACCTTGGAGAATACCAAAATAAAACAAAATATTTTGCAATAGCCTCAACCAACACCAGAAAAATTGAAACTATACCCAGACAAAACTTCTGGGTGTCCTAACTGAGAATAACCTTAAGTTTGGCCAATGCATAGCACAAACTATTAAAAAACACACCAGAAACTCAGCTACCTCTATAAAAAAACAAACACTACCTGACAAATGATCCAAGACAAACACTAGCATCTAATTACCTTCTTCTATCCCTCATATATGTCCCACCTATTCTTACAAGCCTAAATATTACACGCACAGCTTATCTTAACACCTACATGGAAAAAATGTCCTGTTTTAAAAAATGGAAATGTGTAGAGCATCTAAGCCTTCTTTTGGGCACACGTGTTCAGACAGGATGGTGTGCATTTGTCTAGATCAGGGAAGAGAATTTTTGCAGCAGATATTTTGCAATATTTGACAAACGCTAGCCAGGATTCTTGCCAGGTCAAAAATCTAACAGTTCACAGATAGCAACAGTTGATGCATCTCTGATGGTTGTTAATGCTAGTAGCATTAATAATAAAGTTGTTTTTATTAGAAAATTTGCTACGTTCCCACAAGATTGATGTTGTTATAGTTTGTGAAACATGGTTAAAGAACAATGACTGGAAACCAGTTATGTCAGGGTATAAATGTTTTTACTGTAACAGACATTCTAACAAAAAATCAGGTAGAGGTGTTATGATAGGGAGTAAAGATAGCTATGAGACTTGTGATTATTACATGTTCAAAGATAACACCAATACTATGCACTGTATAACTGTGACAATAAGACAACCCTGGAACATATAACAATTGTTGGAGTGTACAGACCACCAAAGTCAAGTGCAGATGACCTAGAGGAATTCATACATTTCTTACATGAAACACAGGAGGGAAGAATAATATTAGCCGGGGACTTAAATTTGCCAGAAACAGACTGGAATAATATTGACTCAACAATGTTAGCAAAGAAACTATTCACAAAGTATATTCAGGAACAACAAATGCTTCAGGTTGTAAAAAAAAAAAAAAAACTACCAGAGCACGGAATATACTAGATATTGTTTGTGTTCCTAAAGAAATGAGTGTAACTTCAAGTCAAGTTTTACCACCATTGATGTGCAGTGATCATGGGATCATAAAGGTTAATTTGTTGGTAGATAATTCTGCCAAACTGAAATCTAAGTCAATGCACAGAAGGTTAATTACAGAAGCTTTTCTATATAAAACTAACTGGAGGGAGGTGTTCAGTGGAAAAACTGCAGATGGAATGTGAAAAGTTTTGAAAGAGAAATTGTTTGAATGCAAAAAGTCAAAAAAACGTTTAACATCAGGATCTAGGCACATAACATCAGGGGGGTATATTTCCATAAGAACAAGATACCTGATTAAGGTGAGAGACAAAAAAATATAAGAAATGGAAGAGAGGTCGAACTACAACTTTGAAAACTGAAATAAACGAGCTGGACAAACAGATTAAGCATAGTGTTAGACAAGATCAAGAAAAATTTGAAGAAAATTTATATAAAGATATTCAACATAATAGGAAACTTTTTATAGATACATAAGATGTGGAAGGAGTAAAGATAGACAAATTGAGAAACTGTGTGCAGATTCTAAAATTTATTCTCAGACGCAACAGATTTTAGATATATTTACAAAATCTTATGCAAAACAGTTTGGCTACACAAAAGGGATGGTAAGTTGTCCTAGTGACATCCAGGTAATCCCAGATACTGGAATCAAATTAGATTATATTGAAAAAGAACTGTCCAAACTGGATCCAAACAAAGTGCAGGGAGGAGACAGAATAAGTAATAATGATTTGAGAACACTTAAGCAAGAACTTACACTGTCATTACATCTATTATTCACTAGGTCATATAAATATGGGAAGATTCCTCAAGATTGGAGACATGCACTTATTAAACCTGTCTTTAAGGGAAAGGGGAGTAGGAGAAACCCAGAATCATATAGACCCTTATGTCTACTTTCTTGTTGTGGAAAAATAATGGAGAAGGTAATACTGGATAAGTTATTGTCAGAACTGGATTGGTTGGGACTTGAAACCATATATCAGCATGCATATGTTGAAAATAGATCTATTGCCACCTGTAACATGATGTTCTATAACAATATAATAACAGCTATGAATGAAAAATTGTGCTGTGATGTGATTTATATAGATTTAACTTCAGCATTAGACAGGGTCATACACAAAACACTGATCAATAAATTAGTACAACTAGGTATTGATGTACTGTTCATAAGATGGATAGCTGCATGGCTTACAAATAGGACATGGCAAGTATCACACACCAACTGGACAGGTGAAATCCTTGGTTACAGTCAAGGTGTCCCACATGGCTCTGTATTAGGCCCTTACTTGTTTAGATTGTATCTTTCAAACCTTACTTTTTCATCTGAGGTGTACTACAGTCTATATGCTGACAACCTGAAATTGGGTAAACTGATTACAAGTGTTACAGATAAGGCATGTCTGCAAAATAATTTGACTAAATTGACCATTTGGGCACAGGAGAATAATATGTTGATAAATACATCAAAAACTAAGCTTATGAGATTTGGGAGACATAAACTGAAAGGGGAATATTTAATACAGCACACAGTTATTGAAACTGTAGACTCATTTAAGGACCTGGGTATATGGGTTGCTTCAGCTATGAGTTTTTCTAATCATATCAACCAATTGGCTAATGATCATTATAGAACTATAGGTTGCATAAAAATATTTATAAAGTCTAGAAAATCAAACATAATGAAGTCATTCCCCGGGATTCCTGAAGCTCGGTGCAAGGACGGTATTAGCCTTGCGCCGAGCGTCCTCCTTACAAATGGTGCAGTAGCGCCATATGAATATTTATGAGGGCACGCTGCCGCACCCTCGACATGTACAGGAAACATGTGTGAGTGCAGGGGGCGTGTTTAAGTGCAGTACAGAGGCATAAACATGCCCCCCAGTTGTACAACCTACTATGCTTACTATTAGAGCCTGCCTCTAATCGTAATCAATGAAGTCTGTGTCCATGGATAATGAAATGTATGATAAGCATACAAGAGTGTCCACAAACACTGAAATAAAATCAAAGTGGTAAACACACAAGCACGTAGTGCAATGTTGAGCCCTGTCTCTAGAACTATCACAATTAGATTCCCCTGTGTCCCTATTTTACATTTGTATTGCTTCATTACTGAAAGTGTAAGCAAAGCGCAGCATGTTTGCACGTCGCTGCCCCATGCTTAGCATAGCTTACACATCAAAATCATCCAAATAGAAAAGAACATGCAGAATCAACATTAATGTCAATAGTGTAGTGGTTAGAGCATCCGCCTAACAGACATTCATGGCTCGAGTCCCACTATAGCACATATCATTTTCCATGTGGAATGTGTATATGAACATATTTATACATCATTTTGCTATATAACCTACATAATAACATGTAAATGTGAACTGGTGTACCACATGAAATATTTAACTGTCATTCAATCAAAGTGATAGTGTCATAATGAATAAGTCACTAGTAAGCAGGTGTAAGTACAAATAAGGAGTAGTAAATATATATAAGTACCAGTAAGCAAGTCTGAGTGTGTTTGCGTGGGTGTAAGCAGTGCCCAGCATAGGAAATGTATATAATTATGTAGATGTATGTGCATGTGCATGTATATATATATATATATATATATATATATATATATATATATATATATATATATATATATCTATGAAGAATGAATGTCCTGACAATAAAGCATACAAAACGAATGAGAAAGGAATCAACAGCAACTCCAGTATTATTTGGTGCTGTCAGTATATGTCATATCAATCTGGGCAGGGGTGAGCAAAGCACTGCTACTCACACCACAGGCAGGATACTACCAGTGGGAGTAACATTGTCAATCTGCTAAGTCTACTTTACAAACAATCACAGGGTAGTCCCTGGTGGGACTACCCAAAAATTTCTTGGATGGTTAGACCTCCGACCATTACACAAGCAAGGGCAGGTATGTTCAAGAGCTAAATGGTGGGAGAGCCTGATGATACATGGGTTGGGACAACATACATGTAGGGTCCCTAACACTAGGGAGAGGTGTGTCATGGCTGTGATAGCAACTGGAGAATGTATGGTTTGCATGTATGTTGAACTCGGGTGGGGTGGAGGAACCATGAGTATGAAATTATGGATTCAGACGCGTCAGGGTTGGATGGCCTGGTTCTAATTGGACCACCTCATGGAGGTCAGCGAGTTCGTTATAAGTATATATGCATACACACATGCATACATCTATATGTAGAAGTACATTCCCTGTAACACATTCATTCCTTTTGCAGACATAAATAACATGAATGTGCCCTTACAAACCTCGACACTAGATAGAATAATAGGTTGTGCATAAAAGGGAAGGGACAAATCTGCAAAAGTGCAGAAGTGTGTACATTGTCTGAAGTCAGTGCTGTTCTCAAAAAATCAAATGTGAGGACTTTCTCAAACATGGAATCATTCCTGTGATCTGCCTGCTATGGCAACGCCAATCACTAAACCGGTCTTATTTGTAATATAATTTCACCAAACCCATACATTATTAACTCTCATGTGTAACGTGTGCGTTACCACATAGTCATAGTTATTAATTTATTGTAGTGTCATGTTAATGGGAGTAATGATGTAATGAAGTATACAGTCTAATCTTGAAATAAAGACATGTGTGTCCCAGAAGGGACAACTCAAAAATTGTGAATAGTGTCCTATTGGTCACTCATGTCACCAATGTGTGTGGACTAAACTTTTGGGATGTCTGAGGATATGTGGAGTGAGTCAACCCATGGGATGGGTCTACATGAGTAGGGAGTGGCCAGTGTGTAGTGGTGTGGATACACTGTGTATCCAACTGGAGAATGGATGATTGCTGTGTCAGTGAAGTGTTGGGGTGGGTGTTTGGGGAACTAGGATCCATGAGTATATGGGTATATATGCAAATGAAGCATCACAGCAATAGTGTAGTGGTTAGAGCATCCACCTAACGAACAGACACCGTTCCGAATCTCACTGCAGCACATACCATTTTCCATTGGTAATCTGTATATAAATATATTTTGACATCAGTCTGCTGTATAATCTGCATAATAACACTTACAAGTGAAAAAACAAAGAAATCCAAATGGATAAACCACCACTCAACACTTAAAATAAGAAAAAAATAATAAAACAGCCACCAAGGACTAAACGTAGGTCTTCACTATTTTAATAAAACACAGAACCAAATAACTAAGTGCTTTCACCAGGCATAAAACGCTGGCCAGCTGTTTATGCCTGGTGAAAGCAGTAGGTTATTTGGTTCTGTGTTTTATTAAAATAGTGAAGACCTACGTTTAGTCCTTGGTGGCAGTTTTATTATTATTTTCTTATTTTAACAATTAAAAGTGAACCGGAGCGAAGTGTCAGTGTCATAATGAATAAGGCACTAGTAAGCAGGTTTAAGCATAAATAAGCAGTAGTAAGCATAAATAAGCACCAGTAAGTGTGTTTAAGTGCATTTGCGTGGTGGTATGCATTGCCTTACAGATATATATATATCAATGCAACCAATGCACTGGACTCATCCTTGGAATTGCTTATGGATTCTACAAAAGAAACTGAGGCCATGAGTCAACTTACACCATTAGTACATGCCTTATCACAGCAAGTAGAATGCCTGTCATAAAAAGTGGATTCTATAAATGGCTCTACTAATGGCTTACTAACACAAGACAAGCAGCAGCAGAACCAAATTTTAGTTGTTACAAATGGTAACACCACTCAGCAGCAGCAAATAATTGATCAAGGTAACAAGGAACCAAATGTAAATGTAGCTACTACACAAGCATTGCTAAATAATGTGAACCAGCATTCTACTTCATTTTCTGGTAATGCAAGTCAGAATGGAGGTGTCAGCACTCAGGTTGGCAGCCAAATGCTACCAAACAGCAGTTTACCAAGACAAAGTCTACTGACAACCATGTCCCAGGGCTTATTGGGGTGCCTACTTTAAAAGACTGGCTTACAAGTCCAGTTGGCCTTTCTCACAACAATGAATTTAATTTGGATGGGAACTCGGCTAGGGATTTGCTGAACATAACAGACTTACTAAACAGCTTAGATCAGAACTTGCTTAAATACAAGAAGCTCCGCTTGGAAGTGGAATACTTCCAAGAATGTATAAGAGCTAACATTGTAACGAAGGGTTTGAGAATGTATCAATACCCTACTGATCTGGTACCCAATTCTTTATTCCACCAGGAGCTAATAAAATTATTTAATAAACAAGGACTGGATCTTCTAGATCTCATGTGCAAACATTATAGCATTATGGCTGACGAACTAATGAATATAACATCTGTCCTGGATGTTCAAATAAAAACTCATGCTGATTTTGAATGGTATAAATACAAGTACTCTCGTATTTTCCAGTCAATTGATTTTCATTTGAACAAATCCAGAGCCACTAAGGTCAAAAAACTTGAGTGTGATCGCCAGCAATACCAAAGCAGTACAGCATACCCATGTCCATCAGTTGCACAAGTGTGGAAGGGGTGGGCTAGCGCAAATGCCAATCAACCACATAGTGTAACAGGAAGTCAGGAGTACATGCAGAGGGGCAGGCATTTACAAAATGCAATGGCGAACAACAGTTCTGAGCACTCGGTTCAGCAGGATGTTACAGAACTACAGGACAGCAGTTTTGATGCTCCCAATAGCCAGTATGAGGGTCCAAGAAGAAGCGAGCATATACAAAACCATAATGGTCAACAGAATCTTACCAACAATCAACAGAATAATAATTATCAGGGTTTTTTGAGGGGAGGCCAGCAAAACAGATAGAACCAGAGGAAAAAGCACAACAAATGGAAGTAATGGAGAATTTGGATAACAACACTACAGGAATGCCAGCTATCATTTCGAATATGGAACGTGACTTTTTTGTTTATGACTACTCTACATTGGATATTTCTATTGAGATGGCTAACACCTTAGCTAAAGGAATGACTTTTACACCAGCTAGGAGAATGGACATATCTAACAGCATTCTTGATTTGAAAATGTATGTTAGGAAACTTAATTTAAAATTGTTATTGGGTAACACAGTTGTACAATCACAAGCATAATATAGAATATCAATATCAAGTACATACAATCCCCCTTTGCACAATTTGTTACATAAATATGAAAAGATATGTGAATTGGACATGAGAACATACCAAAAGGAAAACAGATTCAGGGGTTATGAGTATAATTTAACTAAAGATGAGCAAGCAGGGTTCAACTTGACAAGATCAGCTAAGGTACACATCATGAAGCCCAACAAAGGTGGAGGCCTTGTATTTATGGATTTGGATGACTATGAAACTAAAATAGAATCAATGTTAGCTTCTAGTTCATATCAGAAAGCATCCCTTAATGAATACAACACAGCTAATGAACGTATCAAAATCTACATTAATGATTTATTCATAGAGGGAAAGATAGATATAGACATGTACAACTACATGATAGTGTTAACACCAGTGGCATCCACAACGTTTGGGGTCCCCAAAATCCATAAATGTTTATTTGACTCTCCACTTAGACCTATAATTCTGCCACATATGCATGTGCTAAAGTGATAGACAATATACTTAAAAAATATGTAACAACAGAAGAAGTAATATGTAAAGATTTGTGGTCATTCCTGCAAAAAATTAATGAATTGAAGTATGACGAACAGTACAACTTCCTTACAGTAGACGTAAAGGACTTATACACTTCAATACCGCAAGCATTGGGCAAAGAGTGGGTTAGTCAATTACTAAGGAAGAAAGGGGATCCCCAGAATGCCACCAGTCCAGTGGAAGAACTTCTAGACATAGTTCTATCCCACAATTGCATTTATTTTAAAGGAATGTATTACCTGCAAAAATGTGGAGTAGCCATGGGTTCCCCTTGTGGTTCTAGCTTTGTGAATTTGGTTATGAGTTACAGGGAACATCAATAAGGAAGGAATAGCCTCAAAAATAATTTATTTTACATGCTATTTGGATGACACTTTTTACTAATAAAAGGGAAACATGAAGAGGCAACAAATCTCATTGATTATTTTAATGAGACTACAGACTTCTTAGTGTTTACATATAATTCTGACCCAAATGAAATAGCATTCTTAGATGTCCAACTTACCAAAAATTATGTTGAAAAGAGATACCAAGCAAAAATTCTAGGAAACCATCATATTCAAACACATTCTTGCACTATACAAGTGCACACCCTTACTACTAACAAAGATCGGTGGTAAAGGGCCAATTAGTAAGGGCTGCCAGAATGGTGTCTACAAATGAGGACTTCCATAGTGAGTGCCAGTTCTTGTAGAAATTATTCACAAAAGAGCATACCCGAGTACTCTGATTGACAAACTAATAGAAGAAGTTGTGGAGAAAAGAATTAATGGTGTGTGCATACCAATTCTGAGTATACGACACCCTACTGGGTTGAATGACTACTCTATGAATGATAGTCAGGTTGATATGGAAAATCAGGTCCAAGACACAATCATTGGAACAGGTATGAACCAAACTAATTTCACAATGAGCTATATTACAACTTTTAACCTTGATTATCATCACATAAAAAACATACTGATAAAAAATTAGAATATTCTGTTAGAGGACAAACTAATGGTGGACAAATTGGGTACAGAACCAAGATTCATTACTAGGAAGGATAGAACACTCAAGAATATATTTGAAGGTGAGTGCAGGATTCAGTCATTTGCAATAGGGATGAAACAATGTAGTAGTTGCCCCTATTGCAAATACATTCATGTAGGTGCATCACTGCACAGAAACAACACACATTTGAGTAATAGAAGAAAAGTTAATTGCAACAACAAAATGAATGTATATGTGGCTAAATATCAAAATTGTGATTCATTCTACATCGGTAAAACCGAGCGTAGAATGAGAGACCGCATATACGAACATATATATTGTATTAATAAACACAAACGGGACAATGCTTTAGCAAAGCATATAGAACAATAGCCAGAACATGCATTTAAATTCTGGATAGTTGATCAAGTGGACAGTAATCCAAGAGGAGGTCCATTCACCTTATTATTAGAAAAGTTGGAATTGCTCTGGCAAATTCGTCTCAATGCTTATAACTTTCCAGGATTTAATGACATGTGTTCTATCACATGCTGTTTAAAACTGAAAAGCTTAATGAGATGAAATACTGTAGTAACAACATTATAGAAATCATCACTGATGAAATGTTAAAATATTTTTCTGTTAATGAACCAAAACTTCCAATTATACTAGGAGTACCAAAGATTCACAAAGCTCCTCTTGACCCACCCATGAGGCCGATAGTAGCAGGCCGAGGTTGGGTTACTGAACCCTTGTCTGTATACCTTGAAAGTAGGCTGAGGCCAATAGTTAATAGCTATGAGTATATACTAAATGATACAAAACAGTTCTTAATAAAGATATACAGTGAAATGAAACATATTACATACCATGAAAGATTTATTATGGTAACTTTAGATGTGCAGTCCCTCTTTACATGTATCCCCAATTTAGAAGGAATTCTTAGTATTAGTAGATGCTTGTAACAACAAGGCACATTTACTGAAACACATATAACCATGATTTGTAACCTTATGAAAATTGTTTTGAATAATAATGTTTTTACATTTCATAATAAAATCTACATATAAACAGATGGCGTGGCTATGGGCACTTCATGTGCAAATAGCTATGCGAACTTGGTTATGGCAGATTGGGAATGTAGATGCTTGTTTAAACTGGATTACTTTTTACGACATGTAAAGTTTTACGCCCATTTTGTGGACGATTTATTTTTCATTTGGAATTCGGATTAAACCATATTAGATGAATTTCTGATACAAATCAACGGGTTAACCAGTTATTTAAAATTTACTATGACTGCATCTAGAGAAAGAGTGTCTTTCTTGGATGTATTTGTAGAAAGATTACCTGTAGGCTTATTAAATACTGGTGTCTACAGGAAAACGTGTTATAGGAATGCTATGCTACACAGATCCAGCATGCATCCTGAATATGTGTTTAAAAATATCATACGGGGACAAACTATGAGAGTATCCCATTTGAATTCTTTGGAGAAGGGATTTAATAATGAGTTGAAGGCACTTGGATGTAAATTTATGGATAGATCATACAGTCATGATGAAATAACACAGGGATTTGCTGGAATACAAGATCTGAGGCAAGGAAGAGCGCAACTGTATTTTGCCTCAGTAAATGTATATTATAATTCGCAGGTAAATCAGATAAATCAGCGAGTGAATGTGAATATATACTATACTCAAGATGTTAATCAAATCAAAGGTGCTTATACTAAATTTTGGGATATACTAAAAGTTGAACCTACACTAAAGGAATTAATAGGGGATAGACCCAAATTTATTTATAAAAATAAAACAAACTTATATAGAATTTTATGTGGACCTAATAGATTAGAGGGTAGATCGCATCAAGACAATATTGAGAATAAATATACTAGGCCATGTAAAAGATGTAGGTATTGTGAATATATAGAGACATCTGGTAGATGCATACACCCAGTTACGAAACACTCTTTCTTTTTTCACGTTGATGCTGATTGTGATACACAACATTTAGTGTATCTTGCCACCTGTTCTGTCTGTTCTGCCTACTATGTAGGCAAAACTGATAGAAAATTAAAGGAAAGAATTAAAGAACATGTATATAATATTAAAATCAAATGTAATAAAAATGCCCTATCTAAACATGTGAATGATACCTCCCCTGATCATATGTTTAAATTTCAAGCTATTTGTATGAATTATGTTAACATTAGAAGGGGTGATATTAGGAATACCACTGAACAGTTTGAGAGTAAATGGATCATTAGGCTTAGGGCGGATAGATACCCTGGACTCAATGACAGGGTTTCTATCAAACTCATTTTAAAAGGTAGACCATTGAGGAGATAGCATATGTTTAGTTAGCTATATGATTCCCTACATATACATTGTTTATATATGATATCATTATTCGTTGTTGCAGACATTTCCTAGTGCATACAATAGTATTTCTATCATTAGTCATGGTTTACTTAGAATGTCATTGTATTTTAGTATATATATATATATATATATATATATATATATATATATATATATATATATATATATATATATATAGTTTGTATAACAGTTCATTAAATATATATACTATCTATATAAGACATTTTTTATATATTTTTAAGAAAATTAACATGGTTGCAAGTCGTTTTAGTGTATATTACATATTTATATATTTTTTAAATACAAGCGCTTTGCTATTTATACAACGCTGTGCAAGATATTTTTATTTAATTGACAACAGGAAATTATGTCCTTAAATTGATTAATATATAAAAAGATTGTTAATTAAATAATGCAGTTGGCCTGAAGAAGCCTTTTATGGTGAAAGCGCTTGCCGTTGCTGTTTGTTAATAAACTGTTTTAAACTATATCATATGGACATTGATTTTTGGAGAAGTGAACACTGTCCAGCAGTTGCGACCGTATTCTGTCTATGCAAACTTGAATATTGAGCATATTGTTCTGCCATCGCATTAACTGTGTTTTTCTTTCCATTATAGAAATAATGTTTTACTTATTAATTTTTTTACTTGAAAATGTTTATAATGTAAGGTTAGATAAACGAGGAGACTCTTTACATTTTTACACAATTTTTGTATATGATTTTCACCATATTGCTGCTACAATAAATGCATTCATTTGCTTGTTAAATAAGGCAGTTTTAAAGAACAGGAAATTGCATATTATGTTCACAATGCTATTTTAACTACTGTTCCTTTAAATTTTAAGATGGAGAGACCAGCTGATTTTAATCATGGTTAAACATGACTATTTAAACTTGATTTTTGTAAATGTTAGTATCTGATGAAGTTCAAAAAATTATTTGGACGGAAAGTGCTTCATTAAACTTTTTGGATTCAGTCTTCAGTGAAGTTGCCAGTTGTTTTTGTTTAAATTTCACAGTTTTTTGTATCTTAGATTTTGGAGTTTTTGGGGTGTGTACATACCCAGAATACAAGGGAGGGACAGCCTGATGACCCATGGATCGAGACAACATACGACATGGGTCCCGTGAAGTGGAGAGTGGGAAACGTGTAGTGGTGTGTTCAGACCCGACCTGCACCCAGAGTAAGGATGGGTGCAGTTGAGGAAGTGCGGGTGGGAGGAACTATGGGTAGCTAGTTATGGGTCTAGGTGTGCAGGTGTTGGCTGATGTGTGTCTATTACGGACAGCCCCAGGGATGTGAGCAAAAGTGTTCATTGAGCAGAGGCATCGCCCAATGAGCAGCCACACCTGCTACGAGTCCCACTGCAGCAAAGTCTAATCTACATGGTAGACAACGGAATAACCAGATGTAGATGTATATATGTAGAAGAATGTGTGTGCATATCTACCTATAGTGACATGGAGACATACCTCTCCCCATCCGTAGTACAAATGTACACATACAGAGACAGAATACATATACATACCCAAATATAGATATATACATATACAGACACCCATACACCCATATGTTGTTAGATATACATAGACAACAATATATAAATATATACATGTATGCATTCATATACAGATATATCTGTATATAGTAATGTGTGTATATATATATATATATATATATATATATATATATATATATATATATATATATATGTGTGTGTGTGTGTGTGTGTGTGTGTGTGTGTGTGTGTGTAAATATGGGTCTACTTCATTTGACCTAACTTTCATTTGCCCGACACTCAGTTTCCTGACCCCATTGGACTGAAAGCTCATTTTCCCGACACTTCATTTGCCCGAAAACTCATTTGACTGACAAGTAGTATTAGCAAGAAAATGGAATATGCCCCCCTCCCCACTGTAGTGCGACCCTGGAGTTAGAATATATAGGTAGGGGGTGTGGGGGGCATATGATATTGTTAACTTTTGATGTAATATTGCTTAGTAAAAGAAAAGTAAGTGGGGCGCTTCACCCCACCCACCCCCCCTACCTATATATTCTAACTCCAGGGTCGCACTACAGTGGGGAGGGGGGCATATTCCATTTTCTTGCTAATACTCCTTGTCAGTCAAATGAGTTTTCGGGCAAATGAAGTGTCGGGCAAATGAGCTTTCAGTCAAATGGGGTCAGGAAAATGAGTGTCGGGCAAATGAGAGTTAGGTCAAATGAAGTAGACCCGTAAATATACACATGTAAATAGCTAGGATATGATGCAGCAGTTATGAATTACATATGTTCACAGGCCATGCAAATGGGGGGAGGGGTTCAATCAACAAACGTGTAACACGTAGCATCAACCAGTCCCACCTAGACAGGTGAAACATACAAACACACGATACAAGTAAACACACCACTGCTTCCCAGACCACAGGCAGGATACTACCAATGGGAGAGAGCTGCCAGGTCTAATCTTGAAACAAAGACATCAATGTTCCTTGTGGGACACCCCAAAAATTACTGATCATTGGAGTCAGTCCCTGTAATGATTCATCAAACCAGGCTGTAGACGTACATGGACCAGTAGGTTGTGCAAGCCTGATAACCCGTGGGTTGACACAAAGTATGACATGAGTCCTGACACGTGGAGAGTGGGCAGTGTGTAGTGGTGTGGTTAGACCCCACCCACACCCACAGTAAGGATGAGTGCTGTAGAGAAGGGGCAGGTGGGGAAACTATGGGTTTGCAATTATGGGCCTAGGCATGCAGGTGTTGGCTGGCACAGTTGTATTAGGACTGCCCCAGGGATGTAAGTAATATTCCGAAATGGGCAGAGATTACGCCCATACCTCTCAGCCCCTAAGAGCAAAACCACTGGACAGAACATAAACCATTGGGGGAACAAATAGGGACAGGAAGCACATATTCCACCTACAACATTAGAAAGCTCATAGAATAATAGGTGTGCATTAGTATGACTCGGCTGAAGGATATGGGATCCTAAACCCAATTACTTGTCCGTATTTAATGGAGTCAGTTCCCAGGTATTTGCCAGACAGGCACAGACTGTAAGAGGAACACACCAATAGTATGAAGCAAATTCTGGACAGGCCACGGATTCTGGACAGTCAACCGGCATGCTTACGCCTAATGGGCAGCCATTCCCGATATGGGTCCCACCGCAGCACAGTCCAGTTTAAATGGCTAAGTACGGTATGACCATATGTGTCATTGCATAACCCACTACACAACATCTATGAACACATGGTCGCAACACCCCACTGTAAGCATGTATGCTGGTGTAATAGGCATCACAAGGTATTATTGTAGTCCTCACCCCCACCCAGGGGTGTGAGTGTCAGATGCAAACACCAAATGCAGTGCATTTGCAAGTGCAGGAGCAAGCGGGTGTAAGCCTGTTTGGCTGCCGGTATGCGAGTATCACACTGGTGAAGCAATGCAGATGCTAACTGAGTGTAAGAAACTGCAACCAGAGGTTAGCATTGCTTAGCTTCGTGCAAACCCGTGCACATCCACTCACAACTGCTTTAAAGTGCCTTAATCACTCTGTACCCAACAGCTCGTGTTCTGGCCAGCAACAAAAGAAACAGCCTCTGCAAGGCTAGAACTCAGGACCCTGTACATCACAGTCACAGTAGTTAACCACTACTCAATGACAGCAATACATATAAAGGAGGTATCAGGAAACTAATCCTCACCACAGGGAAAGCAAATCAAACATGTGAACTGAATCTATGTACAGTGTAATGTTCTATAACCTGCCACAGACCATAAATATGTGAATTGGAGTACTGCAGTAAACATAGAGTTGAGGTGCCACTGTAATAAAGTTATGAAGTCCCAGGATCCCATACAGTGTATGTACACATGAATGACGGATACCAGACACATATATAACCTGTAATGAATAAGGCATAGCTTAGCATTTTCAAAACTGGCCAATTACAGAAATGTGCGGGAATCCAGCCCTACTTAAACCAAAGATGCAGGAGTATGGCTCATAACTGGTTGTAGCATCCCTCTGCAGGCAGAATGTCTGGAGTGGGAGAAAGCATTCGCTTTAGAGCGCAACAATGAGGCATCCAGGAGTCCAAATTCATGGTATGGCTCCTGGTAAAGCACCATGACAGGAGACACTGCAGGGCCAGTACCAGGGCTCACAGTACAAAATTGGGGCCTGTGACAGTCTCTTGCATGACCTCACTAGTGCCACAGGTATCCCCCAGACTGGTGAGCAGGTCAGGCACCACCATGCAGACCTGAAGTGGCAGAGGGGGGGGGGTGTCCTGGAACAGTGGATCCAGGAAGAAAAGCAGATGCAGAATGCCCCAGAACTGAGTAAGTACTCCTTCCACTACGTAGTTAATAATTGCCTAGCTTGTGTATACTATGGATAGGTATGGCTAAATATCACTGTACTTCTCTGACAGCTGCAGATGAGTGTGCTGTGAACCAGCAAGCCTATGATGCTAGGCTGCAAAGGATGCATCGCGAGGCAGGTTAGTAAATAGCCTGCATGTACTGTCATAACAAATAAATATAAGAGTCTCAGAAAGTGTTGTACCAGTAGACAGATTTGTGTAATATGCTGTGAATAAAGGTGTAACCCCTGCATTGCTTCTGTCTACTCTGCAGTCATATGTTGTACTGTTGCAGTTATTAAACAGTACTGTTGTAGTAAGCAGTGTTACCCACACTGTGATATGCAGATAAAATGTGTATGAAGTGCTGTATAACAATGTTGGAAGTGCAAATAGGTCAGTCATATTAGACTAAATATATTGCAAAGCCTCACAACAATTGCCTGATAGCATAGTGTACAGTGATCTTAACTGTAATGCTTTTGTCACACACAGCAGGGCTTTGGATCCCAGGAGTGCCAGTGAGTTGTATGCATAATCATTCCACACAACTGCACACAGTTTGTTAGAATGTTCAGAGAGAAAGCTGTATGCATATATACACTTAACAACTGTACAGATTATGCTAGAATGCTCAAATAGAAAGTGGCATACATACCCCTCAACTGTTACAATCTGCCCGGTATGTCCTGATAAATGGTCCACATCACCTGCCTTTTGCCCTGTTCCCCTGACAAATTAGTGTGATGATCCAAAACAAGAAATGTAGGCAGCTGTAAATGACATATAACTCATAGTCAGACTTGTACATAGTCAGAGAATGTACATGCAAACATACCTGTCATCCCAGCGTCTCACACAAAGTGTATGACAGCAGTCAGCAGTCTCAAAACATGTTGCATTACACCTGCATCTTGTCAAGCCTGTACGTAAGACACAGGTCCTGTACATACTAATCTACAAACATACCATTGTACAATATAATGCCATTGGGTAGTGTAATAATACATGTAAAGGACAGACGACTGCAGTGACTACGAATGTTGTGTAAATTACAAGGATTTATTAATTGTTAATTGAACTTT
Source organism: Protopterus annectens (assembly GCF_019279795.1). Lineage (NCBI taxonomy): Eukaryota > Metazoa > Chordata > Ceratodontiformes > Protopteridae > Protopterus > Protopterus annectens. The sequence goes on along the minus strand of NC_056735.1, from coordinate 1,065,622,390 downwards.
CTCTCTCTCTCTCTTTCACCCCTACCATACGTGCAAAAATAACTGATTTACACAACTAATTTGGTATGTCTACACTCCTAACCTTTGTTGGGACATTTGTCCTATTGGTTTATAAATATTCACATCTGTTTCTATGCATGTGCCATGTTAAAATACCCCCATATTGGTGTCCTGTTGCCATCAATGAAACCTGCATGTTGTTATAAAGGCCACTGTTTAGCCATATATGCATGTGTCCTTCCTGCTCTGCAACTATTTTATATCTGATGCCCTGGGTAGTGGGAATACCTATGCATGCTGCTATAACTAATCATGAATGCTGTTGACTATTACTATCCCATATCTGCCGTAAACATGCTACAACATAGCTCGTATGGGAAGTCTGGTCCCAGCAGACCCACCTGTCCCACATCAGCTGGCCATGGCACCGGGCACCAGCACATCTGGGGCCCAGCCTGGGACCTCCTCATACGTTGGCCCTGCACCACTTTTGGGTGAAACCACCACAGGGGATGGGGCTCGGCCCCTCCGGGAGTGGGAGCAGACAGGAACCTGTCACCCATGGTATGGACCAGGCCATGGTGCGTAGGGAGCTCGACAGGGAGATTTGAGACTGCTTATGCCAGCTTGAGGGCTGAGTGGTGCAACTAGAGGGTGAGCCTGCCCATCCTACACAGCCCTCAGCACAGCCACCTTCTGAGCTGTGAAGGTGCAGTGGTGACTGCCCATGGGTGGGGACCTCAGTCCCACTGTATCCATTTGTGAGCTCATGGGTTTGCGACTTCCAAACACCCCTCCCCATCCAAGGTGTTCCCCCCCACATATGTCATATACCGCTCCTGTACGCGTCTTGTTTGTCTTGTCTGTCATCCCACCCAACCTATCCTCCTGATCATACCTACTCTCCTTCCCCAACATCCCACTCTAACCTAAAAGTAAAAGAAAATAAGAGCAATCTGTTCCTGCAAAAAAGGCATGCCCCACACATAGCTGTCCATTTTGCACACGTGTCCACTGGACACATGTAAACGTTTCTAATTGGCATTACAACATACTATTGTTGACCTCATCCCTCTCTCAGGGTTGTGAGTGTCCAAACGTACCGCCAAATTTATTGCATATGCACAGCCACTACTGTAGAAGAAATGGACAGCTATGGACTTTCCCTACACCCTTCCTGCACATCCCTAGCTACCTTGCCTACTATTTTTCCCTCTTTGTGCCCCTTTTTCACCACTTTCCTATCATCCATTTTTTCTTTTCTCTTAAAAGAATTAGCTTAGGGGGTAAGCAGGAGTAAGCACTTTTAAGAAGCAGTGAGCAGGTTACAGCCTGTTTGCACAGGGGTAGGCACTGCCTACACAGGTTAAGCAATCAAGAAGGTAACTGAGTGTAAGGAAGTGTAACAAAAAGTAACCACTGCTTACTGTCACGCAAACCTGAGCACACCCGCTCACAACTGCTTAAAAGTGCCTTAATCACTCTGTATCCAACAGCCCTTGTTCTGCCCAGCAACAAAATAAACAGCCTCTGCAAGGCTCCAAACCAGGACCTTGCACACCACAGCCAATGTAATTTAACACTAAGCCATGGCAGATATATAGACATTGGATATTATCACAAACATAGCATCCAGCACAGTCATTCAACAGTATAGGAAATGTATTCCATTATGTAGATGTATGTGTGTGTGTTTATGTCCATATATATATATATATATATATATATATATATATATATATATATATATATATATATATATATATATATATATATACATACATACATACATAGATATAGATATATAGATATATCAAGAACATACCATGTGACAACAAAGCAGTAAAAAAGAATGAAAAGGGAAACACCAGCAAATCCTGTATTATGTAGTGGTGTTGTCCTATGTAATATCAAGACTCCCTCAGACAGACGTGTGTCATTAATACACACAAACATTTGTACATTGCCCAAATGCATTACTTTGAGCATTTCATTTACATTAACAAAACAGTTCCTGTCCAATCATTATGTGAGAACAGTACTCTTGCAAGGTGCTGTGTGCAACATCATCATCATTAAAAAGTTAAATGGTGTAACCGTAGAGGGACCGGTAGTGTTGTGTGTACAATGGGGTTGTCTGCATCACGTGTACATGGAACCTTTAGGAGTCATGTGCATACCAGGGTCATGTGCCTGAGAGAGGGTTGAGGACAACAGTAGTATGTTGTGATGCAAGTTAAAAAGGTTACATGTGTTCAGTGGACACGTGTGTGAAATGGACAGCTATGTACGGGGCAAAAGTTGTTCTGGGAACAGATTGGCCTTTTGTTTCTATTTTCTCAGGTGTGAGTGGGATGTTGGGGAAGGAGAGTAGGTATGCTCATGGAGGATAGGTTGGGTAGGATGACAGACAAGACAGCATACAGGAGCGGTATATGAGACATGTGTGGGGGGGTACACCTTGGACGGGGAGGGGTGTTTGGCAGTCACAAGCCCATGAGCCTCCAAATGGAAACAGTGGGACAGAGGTTCCCACCCATGGGCAGCCACCACTGCACCTTCACAGCCGGAAAGGTGGCTGTCCTGGGGGCTGTCTAGGAGGGGCAGGCTCACCCTCTAAATGTGACACTCTGCCCTCGAGCTGGCATAGCTGGCCTCAAAACCCCTTATTGAGCCCCCTACACACCACGGCCTGGACTGTACAATGGCTGACATGTTCCTATCTGGACCTGCTCCCAGGGGGGAAGGCCCCATCCTCAGTGGTGATTCTAACAGAAGGTGGTGCAGAGCCAACAGAGGTGGAGGTCCAAGGCTGGGCCCCAGACATGCTGGTGCCCGGTGCCATGGCCAGCTGAAGTGGGGCAGGTGGTTTCGTCGGGACTTCCAATCCCATACAGCTTATGGTGTTGCAGTTTTAACACAGATAAGGCTTAGTAATAGTCAACAGTATTCAGGATTACTTAAAACAGCATGCATCGATATTACCACCAACCCAAGACAACAGATGTTATACATTTGCAGAGGGAGCACAACACATGCATATATACTGCATGACATCTGTCCAAAGAGTAGATGACTTGTGACTGCAGCTATGAACAGTGGCCCACTATTGGCATGTCACTGTGATAACCTCAGACAATGACTGTCATACCACTGTTTCATGTGATGTATGTCCAATCAGGGATGCAATGGCAGTAACTCTCATGTCACCATGTACTGACTGCAATCCTCACACTATGCTTCTGCAGTTCACAGATGTATGTTCTGTGAGTAATACAAGAAACAAATGGTTCCACACACTTACCAGTCCACAGATGTCCTTACAGATGGGGGTTTCCTCACAAACAGAGCACTGTCTTGTCAGTTATTAAAACATGCAGACTAGCCATTACTGCACACAACTTGTTAAATTGGCAGTAGTCTGAATGAAACATAGCTACACTTACATGTTGTAGTCATGTCTGGCACATCACCCTCCCATCTTTAGGCTATTTTCCACTGTGTATGTCATTTGAGGAATATCCAGATTTCATCTGTGATGCTGTTTACCAAACACCAGATCCAGGTTCCACTCACAGCGACTGTCATGGGCAAACACCAACATGATGTTCCTAGATATTGTTCTGTGCTTCCATGCAATTGGCTATGGGAATGTCACCACAGCTGTTCCACATGCAATCAGCTAGAGGAGGACTGCAATAGGTGCAGAGGCCATCACCTGATCATGGCCATCACATACAAAACACAAGCTGCTGCTGAGCAGGTGTACAACTCCACATCCACCAGAGAGTGTGTGTGAGGGACAGAGGCAAAGTACATCAGAGAAGGGCTGGGAGACTAAAACATAAGCATCATCTGTCACACACCTACGATACAGGGGTTCAAACCCCTGACTGACTAGCCATTACTATTACAAGTGCATGCAGTTACTCCATGTGCCGCATAGCTGATATGCTGGTGTGCTGCAAGAACATATATGTGTGCTGGTGAGCGACATCTGCAACAGAGATATAGTAGACACACATTAGTTGTAGCACACGTGGCTGTTCACATGAACAGATATCATTGTCAACACAACCACACTCTCTAAGGGAATCAGACACATTGGCACACTTTGGCAGGCTTATAAATACACTTCCTAACTACTTAGTTTGCCATACTACAGTAATGCACAGATATTACATGCACCACAAGGGTTATCCTGAGGTTCTATTTGCTAGGGCATGTGAACGTGTCTGACATCAGTCAGTAGGCCAATGGGAGTTATACTGGGTGTGACTGTGGTTGGGAACATCATACCCCACACGCAGACACACAGTGTCAGTACTGACATGCCTGTGTGCATTGCTTCATGGGTGGGTAGTGGTTGGTTGTGCAAGATGCCTGTACAAGGCTGGGTGAGGGGTAATCCTTGGCATCAGGCCACCTGACAATGGTCTGCAGTGTGGTTCAGGGGTGTAGTGTCTGCAATCTCCCACACAGATGGGTACTGTATTAACTGTCCTGTCATCCTGGTTACCATTGTGTGTGGCAATTGCTTTGCAATGCATGCCATGTCTGTGTTTGATAGTCCTTGACATGGACATTGCCTGGGATGTGCATGTCCCAGATTAATGTACAGTGACATGTTTAAGTGTACCTGGTTTGCCTGGCACATGTGTGTACACAGACTGTTATCATCAGATGTGCCAATCCTGGCCTGGTGTGGCAGGACCTGCTAATAGACAGCAGGTTGACCCTGCACCTGCATTGATAGCATGATAGAGGTATTCCCTGGTGTCAGTGGCATCTGTCCATATAGGGCATGTGTGTAAGGCATTCTATGTCCTTTGTGGATCACATTTGATGGCACCACATATGTTGCAGGCGTCCAGTGGGGAACATAGCAAAGGCGAATTGTCTGCAATTATGTGCCTATTGTACTGGTGGACAGGGTGCCATGCCCTCTGCAGCCTGCTGCATTCACATAATGCCTACTATCTGTCAACAATGTGCAGGGTAATAGCAACACAGCGGGATTTTCTAGGCAAGTGTGTTTGTGTATGACACATGGGTTCAGACTGTATTCTGGGTAATAGTAGGGTTGCTTACTTTATTCACCAGACCTTTTGCCAGATGTAGGGGTATGGCTTGCCAACTCAGTCTCTTGGCTGATTGAAATCTGTAATCCTTGTGAGGTGGACATTGTGACATATAATATGGCCACCATATAGGAAAACTACAAAAACCGCTCCTCAACATGTCCAGTAGGTAGACACTCACAGCCACCTCCACACAGGCTCTGATTGTCAAACACACACACACACACACACACACACACACACACACACACACACACACACACACACACCTGCCACATCTTAGAATAGAACTCTTACCTAACTAGTTTATCACACTATAACATTACGCAGTTATAGCACATGCTATGGAGATTACTGGGCTACCCCATCCCCATAGGTTCATAGGTTGGTACTAGGCTATCAGCCCTAGGGCCTATACAAGCCTAGCCATAGCAATTCCCTGGCTATTTCTTCCCACACTATTTACTTCCCTGGACCCCTGTCTAGCAGGGTGACTGACATGATCCCCGGGTGAATTTCCTTTCTCCCATCCAATCGTCAAGGTTCCTTTTGAAGAGGACCAAGGAGGCACTCTGCTTGACATGTATGGGAAATCTATTCCAGAGTATGGAGAGTCTCTGGGTCAGGAACCTATCCTTTCAACATGTTTTGTTTATTGTGATGACAAGGTTTAGATCCCTGGAGCGTGTGGCTCTGAGGGATTGGGATTTCTTTAAGTGTAGCATGTCCAACAGCTTTGGGTTTGACAGGGCCTTGTATGTTAAGCAAAGATCGCCTCTGAGTAGACGATATGCAACAGAGTATAGCTGGAGTTTTTTAAGGCGGTCAGCGTAGGGCATCTGCTTTAGGCCTGTGATTCTTTTAGTGAGGTATTTCTGCAGCCTTTACAGTTGTTGCAGATGTCTTGAGAGGTACATACCAAACAGGACGTTGTATTCTATAATGGGTCTAATGAGGGATGAGTACAGTGGGACAAGGACCTCTTTTTTTCTGGATGAAAAGCCCTTAGTGATGAGGTGCGCCACATTTCCTGACTGTTGTGGTGATGTGGTTATCGAAGGTGAGACCACTATCCACCTGTGTCCCTAAGTCTCTTATCACACTTTCGGTGTTTAGTGTACTGCCACCTATATGGTAATTCATGGATACATATTTTTTCCCAAAGGGGATAACTATACATTTCTTGGCATTGAGCTTGAGCCCATGGCTCTGGCACCAAGCATCTGCTTCTGTAAGGCCCTTTTGTAGAGTATCCACATCATTTGGGGATTTAATAATGGCTCCCAGTTTGCAGTCATCTGTGAACTTTGTTATCCAGAGTCCCTTAGTATTGGCCTGTACTTCAGAGAAGTAGATGCCAAACAAGAGTGATCCCAGGACTGAACCCTGAGGTACTCCACTTGTCACTTGTCTGGAGCTGGATTTGGAGTTGGCTACTTTTACAGTGTGGGTTCTATCTGTAAGCCAGTTAGCAACCCATTGGGTGACGTAGGGATTAATGCCCAGCTTAGTAAGTTTATCTATGATTCCAGAGTGGGGGGTGGTGTCAAAGGCCTTGGCAAGGTCTAGATAGGCTGTGTGGACCACCTTACCCTTGTCCATGGCTCTGAAGACTGATTTGAAGAAGTCAATCAGGTTCAGGAGACAAGATCGGCCCTTCACGAACCCAAACTGGGTGGGTTCCAGTGTTTGAAGGTTGCCATTGTCTATGTTTATAAGTTCCATGATAATACGCTCCATGGCCTTGCATACACCAAAGGTGTATTTCACAAGGAATGACATCAGCAGGATTACCAAAGTAGGGCAATTCAAATTTCCTGCAAGTGAGTAACCCAAAATGCATTGCTCACAAAACAGACAGTGAGACACCCGCAACACATCCACAACTGGCATGTGTGGGTATAGACCCCATGACCAAGATCTATATCACACTACTGCATGGAGATGTTATAGAATGCACCACGAATATTAGTAGGGACTTGTTCTCCAGAGGTGTATTTGACAAGGAATGACATCAGCAGGATCACCAGCATAGGGCATTGTAAATGTCTTGTGAGTGAGTAGGCTATAATGCATTGTTCCCTACACAGACATTGAAACATGCAGAAAACATACATAACTGCCACGGTTGTGGATAGAACCCTAGCACAGTTCTAAATCACACTTCAGCAATATGCAGCTACCCGATGCGCTACAGAGATTACTGGGTTACAGCAGTCCCAGAGGTGTATTTCTAGGTGGGTGACATCAGCACCCTTACCAAAGTTAAGTACGTGAATTGTAAGGAGTGTACATACTCTAAAAAGCATTGCTTCCTTCTCAGGCAGACAGACACACACACATACAGTTGGCAAGTCTGGGATTTGAATACCTACCAAACTATCACACTACAGCATTACACAGTTACAGGACGCACTACAGAAATTACTGGTTTACAGCAATCCCAGAGGTGTATTTCTAGGTGTGTGACATCAGCACCCTTGCCAAAGTTGAGTATGTGACTTGTAAGGAGTGTGCATACTCTAAAAAGCATTGCTCCCTTCTCAGACAGGCACACACACAGTTAGCAAGTCTGGGATTAAAACAACTACCAAACTAGTTTATCACACTACAACATTACGTAGTTATGTATGTGAATTGTAAAGAGTGTGCATACTCTAAAAAGCATTGTTCCCTTCTCAGGCGGACACACACTTGAAAAATCTGGGATTAGAACACCTACCAAACTAGTTTATCACACTACAGTATTACACTGTTATAGGACACGCTACAGAAATTACAAGGTTACAGCAGTCCCAGAGGTGTATTTCTAAGTGGGTGACATCAGCACCCTTGCCAAAGTTTAGTATGTGAATTGTAAGGAGTGTGCATACTCTAAAAAGCATTGTTTTCTTCTCAGGCAGACAGCCATAGAGGTGGCAAGTCTAGGATTAGAACACCTAGCAAACTAGTCTATCACACTACAGCATTATGCAGTTACAGGACATGCTACAGAGATTATTGGGTTATAGTAGTCCCAGAGGTGTATGTCTAGGTGGGTGACATCAGCAGGATTGCCAAAGAAGGGCATTTCAGGTATACTGTGAGTTGTACATGTCATTTTACCTGTGTATACTTGCTGCTTACTGTCGCAGAAAAACATTTAGCCCTGCTTACAACTGCCATATTCAGTTCTAAATGACATCATCAACAACCCTTGTAGATCTTGAACCTGGACCATGAACATCAAAGTCACTGGACTTACCACTAAGCCATCTACATTGTACACATGTTTCATGGTTTTTATAATACACATTGTACTACAGGTATTCCACAGTACTGAAAACCAATGGGACAGTCACTGTGTGTACATATGTACAGTACCATTGAATGTACTGTACTCTGTGAAACAACATAGACAAGTCTACATATGTGTAACTGTTATAGTTAAATGCTTAATACATATATGCACTTATGAGATGTGTACACACACACACACACACACACACACACACACACACACACACACACACACACATATATATATATATATATATATATATATATATATATATATATATATATATATATATATATATGTTTATATACACAGACACAGCTATAGCCATATATATAAACATGTCTGAACACCTTTTGTGACACAGAAGGATTCCAAAGGAATTGACGTGTACACAAAACAGAAACAACTCTTGTTTTATAACATTTAAATCATTATCAGTTCACCAGAGAAGGGATGGTTGTTGTGTATGTGGAGTTTGGGGTGGGGAAAAATGGCTAAGGAAATATACCACGGGGATTGTGGAGTTTGGGTGGGGGAATGATGGGTATGGACATACACCCTGGGGACCACATCTGTGTCACTGCTCAACAGTGGCACAGGAAAATAACATACTCAACAGTAGTCGTTCTTGACTGTCTATTCTTTTCTATTCCTAACTATGTAATAATTTGTAGACTCCACTCACCACAGATGACTACCATGGTGTGCAGCATGTTAAAAGACATAACACATGGGTATGCCTGGCTATAGGGTAGTCACACACACACAAACAAACACACTTGCCAGTATTGTGCTTACATGTCTTGCCTATGTAAAGGTAACTAGTAGAATGTTGTGCAGTTGGGGTATGTGCCACAGAACCCATACAATTACACTTACTCTGATTCTGTTTCTGAGCTGGGTGACATCACAGGACTGATTACTTGCAGTGGGGAGGGGGGAAAGGGTGGTTTAGTAGATGACAAGGATAAAGGCTAGTGCAAAAGGGGGTCTCTCTTTGGGAAACAGTAAAACCCACTGTCAAGACAGGATGCAGACACAAATAAACACACACAACCACTTGCTGACACGCATGCACACAGTTGCCAGTGGTGGGTTTAGAACTCCTGTCTATCTACAGATCACTATTACAATACTATGCAGTTATGAGATGCGACACAGAGATTACACATTTCTAGGCAGTCAGAATGCCCTCCTAAGATTGAGGACATCTACAGGGGATACTGACAGTTAAGATGTACATAGCTGTAAACCTATGTGTTTGAAGTAGGAGTCCATTACAATCTGTATGCACAAACAAGACACATCATCTGCAGGTAAGACATAGGTAGGCCTGAGAGGTATATTTGTAGCACAAGTTCTGAACTGAAGTATGTCCATCTGTGGAATGGACAACTACTATCACTATACAGGGTTACAGTGGTCATGCTCATACACATAGAATCACAGGACTTGTTTGGATGCATTGACTCCAATTACACAAGGTCACAGTGGGGCATGCTCATACACTTAGTAGCACAGGGCCGTTTGGGATGCACTATGACTACAACTACACAAGGTTATTCTGGGCATGCTCATACACTTAGAAACAAAGGACTTGTTTGGTTGCACTGACTCAAATTACACAAGGTGGCAGTGGGTACGCTCATACACTTAGTAGCACAGGGCTGTTTGGGATGCACTCCGATTCTAACCACAGAATGCCACAGTGTGCATGCTCATACACTTAGATGTACAGAACACATTGTAATGGACTCCAATTGTAAACACACAGGTTTACAGCTATGTACATCTTAACTGTCAGTATATATGCACATCATACAGGTTTACGACCAGATACCTGTATGTGGTCCATAAATTATATATCTGCATCTGTGCTGTGTGATACACATGCATACATGTACATGAAGTACTGCCATATATACACAATCATGCATGTGTGGAAGTGACAGACAATAGGTTAACTGGGACACACAGGTGGATGTTAACTACATCATGTGTCACACACATTGCTGCCCTGAAAGGCATACATTGATATCAGGTTGTGAACAGTGGCATTATACTTGGAACAGTGGCATGTGCAAGCATAATATGTGAGCCCCATTGTCTAATGGTACTGAGATGCAGGTGTCAAGATGACTCTCCCAGCTGTGTTAGTGGTTGTCATTATTAACAGGACCGCTCCACTAAGCATATCTGACATTGCTCATCTACACAACATTTGCTGCTGTCTGTCACCTTGGATGTAGCATTTGATACCAAGCACAATACTGCCACTCGCAATGATGTCATGGTACGAGTGGCAACTGCTTGACCAAAACAATGAGCCAATGTCCTGCTGTAATTATGATGTTGTCCAGTGTCTGTCATTCTGGGATGTCATGACTGAAAGAGGACATGCCTTTGTCACAGAGAACATGCATCCATGATTCAAGGGAGTGTGGATAACACCTAGGTCACATTTACCCATACAGTGGCATTCCAAGGCACAAGTCCTAAACACAGAAGTAACACCCTGACACCTACAGGACAATTGCATTGGATGCTTATGCTAACCAGTGCTAGATGTGTGGCTTTCATAATCCATTTGCTCAATGTAGACCCTACAATGGAGAATACTGATATCTGTGCAGTGAGGTACACCTGGCTGAAAGCTCTGTAGTGCACAATAGCACTACCACCATATAACTCAGATCCAGACATGTGGGTCATAACACTGGTATGGACCACTCCAGGTGGTGGTGTCCACATATTCATAAAGGCTACTCACAAGTAAAGACCACTACTCTAACATAATTCATCACAGATGAATCAGGTACAGGTGACAGTGGCAAATACTGCATTCTAGGTTGCATCCTCATATACATCCACCACCATGTCCTCAGACTACCAACACACATTCATACATGTGGTGTGAAATAGTATGGTAGAACACCAAATAACCTTTGACTGGTGGACTGTACCTAACCTAACATCAACTGTACAAATTACCCATGTACTGACACAGTTGCATAATGTGTTATTCAATGCAATAATACCACTGTTTGTAACCAGGGCAGTTGTACACATACCAGGGTCCCTCGGATGTTGTCAGCATTACCACAGTTGACTGTTGCTGTACACCAGTAAACAACACCCTCATGGTTGGATATGACCTAGATGTACCTGCCCTGGATATGTACATCCCAAACTCATACAGCATAAATGAGAATACCATTGCTGTTGTTGTCCTTTGTACATACAGGTGGCTACATTCATTAAACACATGCACATGTAAGATAGGTCCACGGCTGCTGAATGCTAACAGTACATATGGTTTGATATCTATGTTGACAGAGCTAATATTCCCTCTCTACTCGTCACCCATGACACCTATCATATCATGCAACAACCCATGTGACATGTATGTCATTAGACATGTCCACCAAATGCAATGCCTACAAACATGCCAAAATAACAGGATCATAGGATCTACACACATAGCCTGTATTGACAGACTCAGGGAAGTACAGCTATGCTCTGTATGTTCCTGAGTAGTTACAGGTGATATGTCCATGACATGTACAGCCATGTGTGCCCACAGCTCCTACATATACCCCATGTCAACAATTGCAAGCCATGCATGCTGTGTGCTGCCTAGACATTAATCTTATTATCACAATAGCCAGAGCTTGCTGGGGTGAGATGTTTACAAGCCACAGATCTCGCAAATGCTTGAATAAGTGTAATGCCTAGGTCAAACAGAGCACATTGCTGGCACTTTTCAAGTAATCATGAGGTCTGTGTGGCAAAGATGATGTGTGTCTGGCAAATACGATGTGCTCACTGTTGACCATTACAGTGCCCTGGCTTCACAGTGGAACTCTCAACTAACAGTTTGTGGGATCATGACATGGAATATTGCTGTGTGTGTGTCTTGCTGATATGCTGTTGGCATACATGTACACTTGGCTACTCAGTGAAAGTAGTTGTGTGTCCTACCAGTACATGAATACAACATCCATTATGGTGTAATGCTCAGCTAGGTTTCACACATGGTGTGGGGAAGGTGTGGAATGTACCCACTTGACTTGCTAGTCCACTTACTGATGGAGACTATATATGTGTACATGTATTGATGTGTGTTTAGATTTCATGGGTGTGCAGTGTCTGATGTTTGAAGGTGACTGTTTTCTTAGTACATCATGCAGTTGAAATGCAGCCTCAACTTTGCCAACTGTTTATGGTGATATGCTCAAAGTACAGTAAGCTGTACTTTAGGTATGGACAGATATTTGGACATAACTACTAAGTGGTGGGGCTACTTTGCCAATGAATGATTACTGAGGACAGCTCACAGGTGTGTTACAACCATTCCTACAATAATCTGTGTAACTGCTAAGCTATGGTTTTGTTAATTGAAGGGGAAGACACACAACATAGAATGCAGTAAGGGTAACACTGAAAGCAAACCTCTTGACACCTGGAACAGTAACACCTCCCCTGTGCATATATTGTGCATATATCGGCACAGTTGGCAAAGGAAAGAGTCAGTATGCTTTGTAGTGCGTGCGATAGTGCTGTCGCTCTGTAATACCTATCATGAGGTAGGCAGGTGTTTGAGTCACACTACTGGCACATGTGTGTGTGTGTGTGTGTGTGTGTGTGTGTGTGTGTGTGTGTGTGTGTGTGTGTGTGTGTGTGTGTGTGTGTGTCCATATATGACACGTATGGTGGGGAATACATCCCAAATGTTTTTCACTCTCCTGTACACTGTTAGAGAAATCTGTACAGAGTGAAGTGTAGAAAGCAAGACACAGGCAGGTGTTTGAATCACACACACATGTCAAGTGTCCGTATGTGTGTGACATAGGTGTATATCTTTGTGACTGCCGCAGTGTGTGTGTTTGTGTGTGTGTGTGTGTGTGTGTGTGTGTGTGTGTGTGTGTGTGTGTGTGTGTGTGTGTGTGTATGGTGGTCCAGTCCCTGGAGTGAGGCTATATTTTACCATAGTGAAATGATAAGACCCCCTCCCTCCATCCACTCAGTGCAAGCTAGAATCCCTGTTGATGTCATCAATCTTAGAAGGGCATTCTAGCTGCCTGTAAACATGTACGCCCTAGGGTGAGACTTGTTGTTACGTAGCCTACTGATGAACCCCCCTCCCCACATACACTCACCGCAATCTAGTATCCCAGTTGATGTCCTTGATCTTAGGCCGTTCTGACTACCTGTACATGTGTAATCTTTGGGGCGTGTCTTGTAATTGCGTAGTACTATAATGATTTCACATAGGCAGGGGTTCTCATCTCAACACTGGCAACTGTGTGTGTGTGTGTGTGTGTGTGTGTGTGTGTGTGTGTGTGTGTGTGTGTGTGTGTGTGTGTGTGTGTGTGTGTGTGTGTGTGTGTGTTTGTGTCAGAGTGTGTGTTACTGTGTCTGTGAATCCCTGGGGGTATTACTGTGTCTGTGAGTCCCTGAATGTGTGGGTGTGTATGTGTATGCATCCTGTCATGAGAGCGGGTATTACTGCTTCCCAATGAGAAGCCACCTTTTCAACTGGCCTTTACCCTTGTCATCTGCTAAACCACTCTTTTAACTCCTCCCCACTCCAGGTAACTATACCTGTGATGTCACCTACTATGGATGTGACGGCTCTGACCACAGTAGCTTACTACACAGCTATCATGCTCTTGGATCATTAGATCAGTAAACATGTTTGAAACTTGGGAGATTATAACTGTGATGTGGAAGCTACAAAGTGCATGCAGGTATTGTCATACAGACCTGTGAGTAGTCTACATTTACAAATGGGACACTAACTGCAAACACTGACATCCCCCGGCACATGTAATTACACCTGAAAGAGGAAGGCAGAACATCAAGATCAACATGCAGTTACTGTTGTTACACATGATACATACTGTCAAAAGTACAAAATTCATTCTAAAACTGTAGTACATGGTATGTCTGCTGCCTGTCAACACCACTCAACAAGTGTAATCTACAATTGCCTTCCTAGTATGTTCACCCTGTGCATCAGACCATATGAGCATGTCTCTGCTCCATTGGTGTGGATGACAGGGATGTGGCACAGGCATCATCATATGCACAGGGTGATAATGTTTGCCAGAGGCCTAGTCTGCATCATTGGGTGACATCATGTGTGTGGGTTAGGGCCTTTGATCTCATTGGGCGTGTGTGGATGGTATGCGTGTGTGTGTGCTGAGGTGCTCTACATTTGTTTCTGGTCTGTGCGTGTATGTATGCACTCAGGTCTAGCATGTAGCTGGCCTACACGGGGGTATTATTGACGCTGAGTGGGCATGTGAAGTAGCATTTTCATGTAGACCTTCAACGGGTGATGTAGCTGGCATATGTCCACATACCCAATGCTTCACTCCCACCAGATGTTACAGCACAGACATTCCATGCCCGAGGATTGACATGCCATGGTCAAGGACTCCCACCATGTCACCTAATCGTCTATCCAAAACTTCTGCAGGATGATGGTGAGCATTTGCAATTGCCTGGATGTTGTCAGTTAAAGAATGGACAGCAGCCCTCTGAAGCCTCACCACTTCTCTGTTGTACTGTTCAGCATGTGCCTGTGCCTCCATTACAGCCTGAAACATGTATCTGGTGACACCAGCTGATGTGCTATGTCTTGCAAGAGCATGTTGGCCAGAGGTCCTCCTATGAGCAGCACTGGGCACATGCCTGTGTGGGACATCACCAGTCAGTTGGTTGGGATCATGGTGTGCAGGCACACCTTCCATAGTCTCCACACTTTCCTGTTCCATGCTACCACCCACCAACTGTCCTTCCTCTATGGCCACTGGTGATGGGGTATGTGTAGGCATGAGAACTGTGTGTGGGGATGAGGAAGATGCAGGTGGAATGGCAACCAATGGCACAGATTCAGCCCCTAACAACCCTGCCTGTGCCTCAATCATACTTTCATCATCACTGCTAGAGTCTGTGAGGACACTAACATCAGGTGGGCTGCAGGAGGGCAACACACCTACATCAACACCAACGGAGGGGCAGACAAGAACTGTACATTACAAGTTATACAGCACAGTACACACACACACACACACACACACACACACACACACACACACACACACACACACACACACACACACACACACAAATAGACACACAGACAGACACAGAAAGACAGACACAGACAGAGACACATGCTACGGCATCCAACAGCATGCAACATGCATGTGATATGGCAGAAGACTTCAGCTTAGACATTTATAGTGGTAGTTATCATACATCCCTAGGTTGCACACAACAGCATGCATGTGGCAAAGCAGAAGGCATGCACCTTACACAATTATAGTAGTAGTTAGCATACATCCCTGTGTTGCACCATTTGTGTTAGTAGGTTATGCCCCAAACCTGCAACACAATGCAGGCACTATGCACCGCTGCACCGCACTGCCATGTTTTGTGCAATATACCCCACATGTTAACAGACCATCGCTGACCTTTGTACATCTGCCACTAATGCTTTGTGTTGGCCACTGCCCCTATATGTGAGGAGGACATGAGCAGAAGGGTATGTTGATTGAATACTATGTTTGCCTGAGCCCTAGCTTGCATATCTCCCCCAAAGCAGTGCATGTCTGTTCAACATTATTCTGCTTACCCCTGAACTGAGTCTACAGACAATGTGCATGTGGCTATAGAAACATTTTGACATGGCTGTCCCTACTTTGCAATGGTACCACAGACCAGCACTGGTTAACAGTACACCAGCCTGATGTGTGGCATATGACCTTGCCAATCACATGCAGTATGACATGTCTTCTGCTGACGTGTTAAATGACATGCATACATGTTTAACACAATGGTGTCCTTTCAAATATACAGTGAGGTAATGGTGTACCAATGCAGGGATGTGCTATACTAACATGGACCTTCAGCTGATGCAATGTTGTCAGTCCACCCTACAGCTATACAGTGACATACTGCACATTGAGCTGATGTGCATAGCCATTGCAGGGCATCATGTGGCTTCACTATTGCTATACAGTGTGAGTTACAGACACAGTTCATAGCCATGACTGTGTTCAGATACAATACATATCTAATGTGGAATGTGACCCACATCACCGAGGTGTATACACACTAATCCCTAATGTGGAATATGTGACACAGGTCACTGAAGGGTATACAGATGACACCCCTGCACATCTGCAACCATATTGCTGATACCTGGCAACTATGCCCAGACATGGCTAACTTAGCAGTACTCCATGTCCCACATGCCATCTGTGTACCTCACACACATGAGGAGCAAGCATGATAGTGATGTCTGACACCAGCAAGGTGAATGTACTGTATTTGTGGCCTGATGTGGTTGTATGTGTATGTTGTGCAACACATGTATGTATTTGGATACTGTATAGGTGAACGCTTTCATATTGTAACACACTCATGATGTTCAAAACATATTATGTGGTGGTTTGATGTCATGCCTACACAAGCTGTGCACAGGCCTGTATGATATTTAGTGTTTCCCATCTGCGATATTGCCTTTACACAAAGGCCATAGTTGTATTGTTTCGAGCCAATGTACAACAGGGTGTACACACATGTACATCACTTCTACTGTGTGTGTGTTGCTTCATGTTTCTGGCCATCCTCCATGGCCATGTGTAAACATGTTTTGTCCAATGGTTGTAATAGGCATCTATTTCACATGTCAGTGTTGTCCCATATGACATACACCCATAGATGTCATATGCTCCACTGAGGACAAGATTATGCAGACAAAGGGTGGTATGTTTCGGATGTGAGATATCATGTTTTGCAGAATAGTTAAGCAGTGTTGCAGTCCGCCCACTAAATGTCATGGACATATCAGACAGCACATGATATTGTGTGACATTCATAGCAAAGGTATAATCCACAAGAGTGAATCCTGTGGGTTGGTCATACTCCAGCTCCAAAACATTTAGAGTGTGTGCACACATATGCTCCCTGTATAGTACTGTTTGTATTCCCACATGTGTAATGCTGATCTGTAGTACATGTCCCTACAGTGAATCACACCTCCACCACTGTATTCACAGCTGTCCACTCATTTGGCAATGACAGTTTGTAAGGTTTAGTGTAGGTGTTTTATATAGTCTTAATTATTCCACATGGGTAACCACTGTGATGCATTGCAGGTCTGACCTGTATATATTAACAGGGCCACCTTACATTATGTGTACGTGTGTTAAATGGCCACATGGCAGATAGCATGCAGTTAATATGATCTGTGCATTATCGAGTCTGATAAATAATAACAATCTCACCTGCAACAGGCTGCTGTTGCTGCAAAATACCAGAGGTACTTAAATAGGAGTGTCACAACAGTAAAATCATTATCCCCACCTGTGTGATAGCTACAGGGTGCAATGTTCATGTTAACACATAAGCCAGTACAATAGACTATACTATGGAGTATGCACATCTGTGCATACATAGAGTAGCAAACTATAGTATGTGGCATGTGTGCATACATGCCTTACATATGATATTACATTACATATTGTACAGTAACACATGTAACTATATGAAATATAGTTGTGTTATATGTGCAGTAGTGCCTTACCATGCAACTCCAGGCTCAGTGGTTGTGAGACACCCACCTCCACAATACCAGCTAAAGCTTGTGGGTGGAGTTCTTCAGGTGTCCCCAGGTTGGCCAGTAGCTCTTCGGTATGTGTGAGTGGGGGCTGGGTGAATGCCCCCCCACCTGTTGCACCTTGTTCCCTGGTGATTGCATTTGCACACTGTTTTGCCGATCTAATGATGTCAGTGCAGTGTCGATGCACCTGCTGATAAGTGTGATTGTGGCCACCAACATCAGTTACCCTCCTGCGCAGTTCCTCACACTGGGCATCCCGCTGCTGTGCATCCTGTGGCACATGGCTGAAGAGTGTTACATGGTTGTCGAGGAGGTATGGAATGAGGACCTTATCCTCCAAGGGGGTGTATGTTGCAGCCTGGCCTGTGGCATACCTGGAAGACATAATGATGGAGACAGGTCACAGTAACTCACAGAGAAGTACAGAAGTACAGCTGAACATACATGTGTATCACATTTATTAAGATTACAAATATGTCTTTGCAAATCTACATGACACTAACACCACTGACATGTTTAACTCACACACATTTGACACGTACTGGTGATTTGATGTTATCACCATATATGTGTGTGTGTCAAGTGATGACATTGCTCATACTCCATGTTGATGTTGTCTTGATGTGGGCATGTCTGTTTGCCTGTACTGGTGTCTTTACCTATCAGCACATGCCTGGATGTGTTCACATTAATGCAATAGACCTTAATGCTGTGTATATGTCACATATATAGTCATACACAGACTTAAGGGACATGACCTATGACTCTGCAGACTTGCTCATGGAAAGTTTTACATGTATGTGTTTAGCCATATACATCTACGTGGCACTGTACAGCCGTTTAGCATCCTGCCATGCATTACTTGTATTGCACATGTGAAACACATGGGAGAATGGCTAGCTTGATGGTATTTGCAGGGTTGGATATCAACTATAGCATGTGTGGTTATAGTGAACTAGTAGGCTATATGCCCTAGACCATGTATGAGCCTAGGCTGAAAGGTTACCTAACTGTAGCCAACAGACAGTTAAGTTTCAGTGGCCAGTTCAAGCAGTGCCACAGAACTGATCCACAGGGGTACTGATATATTTGCCATGCGGTCATCACCCCATGTCTCAAAGAGGGGCAATGTGCAGCTTTTCTGGACAGGGATGCATAGTATGGCAGGAGTATGTAAAGTGTATGGGACAGTGATCTGTCAGGCTTGCTGTGATCCTTGTACTAGAAAGGTGTATGTCCAAGAAGTATGTATTTATTTGAAATCAGGATGTGTAAGTGTAGCATGTCCAACATCTCTGTGTTGGACATGGCTTAATTCAGGGTAGGCAACATGCTACATAGTGGAGCTAGGGATTGGGAAGGCTGGTGTAGGCCATCTGAACATGGCCAGCAACCCTTAAAGAAAATATGTGATCTATTGTGGATCACTTGAGTGTTGAGTATGGCTGAACAATGATCTCTATATTCATGGATGGCACCCTGTCATGATTAGGTGTGCCACTTATTACTACCTGACTGGTGTGGTGAAGTAACTATCAAAGGAAAGACTGCTGTCCAGCTGCATCCCATGCACACACAGTTTCCATTATGCTGACCTCTGCCTAGGTGGTAGTTCATAGGTACAGGGTTTTTAACATAGGGGATGACAACGCAATACTTAGCTATCAGATTGTGGCCATACATCACACACAACATATCTGACCCACAAAGGCCCATCTGTATGTAGCCCACAGCACTCATTGAGTCAACGATTGCTCCTAGTTCATAGTCATTTGCAAACTTCAATAGGCAGATGCCTTCTGTGTTAGTCTGTGTGGTATAGATAACAATGAGGGAGAGTACCAGGAATTAACCCTGTATTACTGTTGCTGGCACTGGTTTGATGTGTGTGTATTAGTCAGATACCTTCTGTAGTGTTGGTTCTGCCAGCAGTCCAGTTGCCAACCACTCCTGTGACATAGCAATATACACCTAGTTTACTGAGTGTAGCTGGAAGACAGTATGGGTGATGGTGTCCTAAGACCTGGCAAGGTCATGATATGCTGTGTGAATCAACCTTACTGTCATTTACATCTGTACTGACTACATCAAATAAGTTGATCAAGGTTCATGGCCTTACAGACCAGACTCAGCAGGGTAGTAGTGCACTATTTCCCATTATCAGTGGTGTCTCCCCCTTTATGGGGTGTGATAACTGTTGCTGTGCAACATTCAGTGTGTACACAGCCTGACATGAAGCTATGATTGAACATGATGTGTATGTGGAGAGCAAATTGTTCTGACATTTGTGTAGGATACACCCTGGGATGGTGACAGGTCCCATGCAAGCTGTATGTATGGCTTTAGAGAGTGCAGCTTGTACCTGCATAGTTGTTATTACAGGGGCTCTGTAGTGTACATGGATATATAAATATATGTACCTGTTGGGGGGGAGATGAGTGTGGGTTTAGGTTATCCAAGACCTTATCTGGATGAACAGGTGCTATTTCTGTTGGTGCAGTATTTCTCATGCCATAGTGCTGTGAAGCACGACACGTCTTGTTGTTGCCATTATGATTCATGACACAGCTATAGAATGCTCTGTGGTTGTCCACATAATATGTGGCCGATTAGTTTCACAGTAGCTTTGTGTGGCTTTATATGGTGTATCTGCATCTTACTGAGGCTGACCAGGGATCATCTCCACTCATGTGTGTTCACTCTTGCAACAGTTACTACCTTATGTGGTACAGTTTAAGGCTGGGTACTATCAGTTTGCCTTCCTG
This sequence comes from Protopterus annectens, assembly GCF_019279795.1. NCBI lineage: Eukaryota > Metazoa > Chordata > Ceratodontiformes > Protopteridae > Protopterus > Protopterus annectens. The sequence goes on along the minus strand of NC_056735.1, from coordinate 1,065,601,627 downwards.
TTTGTGTTTGGTTGAATCTTGGTTCTGTTTAAATAGCACAATGGCTGCACTTATGTGAGTGCTTAAAGTGCATTTGTGCAGGATTCAGCATTTGCACATGCATTGTCCATCTGCATGGCTGCCATGACAGTCACCACTTCACTCTTAAGAAGCATAACATTTGCTTTGGAGACTGACTATGTGTAGCATACTGTTAGCCCTGTTTGTGGACTATGGTGATCCAGGTCATTGGGGTTGATGAACTCTAACATGCATTGAGCACAGGTGTTGGTACATGAGTCTTCCCAGTTCATAATGGGATAGTTGAGAGTAGCCATTATTATGGTTGTCTGTCTCAAACCTAATATTCCCCATTACAGCACAATATGACAGTTGGGAATTCTGAGGCATGTTGGGTTATCTGTCGCAAGGTGCAATTTGGATTCCACTTTGGCACAAAGGTAGTTGCTCAGAATACTACATCTGAAGTTATGCAAGTGCAACTAGCGAGGGGGTGTACATATCATTCAGGAATATGGTAATAACAACCAGATACTCCCACCACGAAAACAGAAAATACTTGTATTCAACTCAGAGTTCCTGAACAGCCAGCATAACACAGTCAATGAGATAAAAATGATTCCCTTCTGTTATAATCACGAATCCAAAGTGTGAACACAAAACAATTTTAATGAGTAAGCGCTTTCGCGTGGTCACCACCACGCTTCATCAGACAATACTTTTTTTTTAAAAAAATAATTTAAAAAAAATTTTTTTGTTGTTCCTCATTCAGGAATATGGACACACCTGTGGCTCGCATGTCCCAATAAAGGATAATGGCCAAGAGGTGAGGTATGTGTTATAACATGGTCATGCAGGGGTGCTCTCTGGAGCATTGAGCCATATCTCAGTCACTGCACAGATATGTTCTTCGTGTTAAGGATTAACGTAAGTGAGTCCATATTGAGTTTCTGAAATGTATCATTGAGTAGCGAGACCCGCAGTTTATTGCTTGGCTGTCCCTGTTACAGCAGTGGAATTTCACTAAAATTTTGCATAATGAAGGCACTATAGGGGAAGCATGAGCCCTAGCCATTATCCAGATTCCCAGGGGTGACAGGTGCAAGCCCTGTCTGGCAAAGCATCATAGTCTGTCAACCATGTTATCCCAGGCAGAGAGATACTAGATACCCTTTGAATTACACCAGTACATTAGACAATTATGGAATACAATCCTTTTGTCCCTGTACTGCAGTATCATTCTGGCGAATGGCAGAATGCTACTCAGGCCTTGGGACATACCTGCATGGGCTACAAGACCTGACAGTTCCTACATGTGTTTCCATGCAGTTCAGGCTACTGAATCACAGGTCCTGCACAACAACATGGAATATGCCAGAGCCATGTGTATAGTTCAAGGGGTGGTCTGAGTGTATGGGTATGTGGTTAATCATGGCAGACAGTCAGCTGACGGAATGTTTGCCCTCATATAACTTGGTATGTAACATAGTGCTAGAGTTTGCATTCACAAATGAGTACTGTCGGGCATGTCTTGGCCACATGTTCTGAGGTGCGGCACAATTATGCAAACTATGTCATACAGTTTTTGTATTTTGTTGTCTGTCTATTCCAGCTTCGGAGGTCTCTTGCTTGGCCAGATACTTAGAAGCCTCTCTGAATGTGTGTGATTTCTGATGGTATGTGTGGGTGTCCTTACTGTGTTCTGGTAAGGGTATGTGTTGGTTGTGGTGATGAGATGCATGTGTTAACCTACATCTCATGACTGTTCAATCAAGCCATGGCTGTAGACTGGACTGCCTTCCAGTTTCCCCCTGTAGCTGCATCCCAGACAATGTGCGGGGTATGGTGTTAGGTGAGTTTGGCAGTGTACATGGCATAGAGATTATATTCCCCCAGGATGGCCACATACACAAAGCTGACATAAGTAAACACCAGTAGCTGACTAGTGAACATGCCTGTATGAGCATTCAGTGCTACAAGTACCAAGTACTGTATTTAGCTTACTTATTGCTTATGAAGATGTTTTAGACAGTGATTCTCACAAGTAAATATTTGTGTTATGGATGTAACAACACTGGCTATTACAGAAACATAGTAGCTACCTTTAGCAGCAATCCTCCTCTGAGGAGCACATCACATCCTGATAGTTGATTACAGATGATACAATTTCAACAGGTCTGTATCTTTTTCTGGGGATATACTCATATATCCACCAGAACCATGAGCTCTGTTGGGCACAGGCACCCACACCCCAAACAGAGTCAAGTATCAATAGACTCTGCTACCACTATTAACATGATCAGGATATAATCAGATAGTGTAAGCCATCACCTATGAAGCAGCTATTACACATGGGCAGTGGTCTCCTACATTTTACAGTCCTACTGCAGATGATACACTGGAGTTACAGATGATATGTAACCTGTTTCATTACAAGTACTGTGCACAGCCTTACATACAGTATTTGCAAGTGGCTGTTAGGTTGGCAATGAGAGGTTAGGCTACACAAACTTGAACGTTTAACCAGTGTGTCTCTACTCTCAATATCCACTCTATGTAGGTGTGCGCATAGCCATTTGGGCCAGCCCTGTAACAAGGGGCACTACACATTTGCATAACATGTACACATGCATAGCTGTTATTGCTTGCAAACAATACTAGGGAGGTGGATATCACATGTCTTATGTGCATGTATTGTTACCTAGCTCTTCCAATTTTCTTTGCTATCATGTTGCTAAACTGTCAGATGAATACAAGTCATATGTGTCCTGTTACTGACTATTGTAATTGCCAATAGACATAACTAATGCTTGCATAACAACAGAAATGCTATATAAAATGGAATACAGATCTGCTTAAAATACTGTACATTACACAGTTATCAGCACAATATCCCACAATACAAATCATATTTGCACAGTAAGCCCACCTTTGACATGTTCATCTCACTAATACACCCATACATGTGTCTTCTGTTACAATATATCAACATATACTATCCCCTGTTATAGCACATACTTGTTGGACCAACCCTGACACTGATAGTGGCTGGAAAATAATTGAATTCCAAGCCCATATATATCATCCCTTGTGGTGTATGAGGAGTTTGCCTTGTGACCTACAGCAGTACACACATAGAATACTACAAGCGTTACTACTGCTCAACAATACATCGCTACAAGATAGCTATTTCCACTATATGCATTGATTACACTGTAATTATTACAGAACAGGTACTACATACACAGACATACTAAATGTTATACATACCTTCTCAGTAATTGGAGGTGTTATTGACTGGTATATTAATCATTTTCGGTTTGTGTTTCGATCTTCTGTTGGGTATTTTGTACTATTCTGCAGGTATATACAGATGGTTTGAATGTGTGACAAGGCATCCTTTTATAATTAGAGATCAGTAACATGTGCTATCTTGATCATCAATTGGTGTTCCACAGTAGTTAATTACATGCACATCAGCTGTGCAGCTACTCCCTTAGCAAATACCATAGCAACGGTGGAGTATTGTTGAGTACTCTACTTGGGCCTTGTCCCTTTGCCTTACTTGAGAGGAAGACAGCCTGGAAGTGTTGTTTGATATCTATTGCAACAGCTGTATGGAGACAAACACAAATATATTGCATGTAATGCCTAGAAGATTTGGTCTACATGTGAGTACTGCTGTTATATTTCTGAACATTGCTACTTGTGCAGGGTTTGTCTGTACCTAATACTTCTGCATATGTTTCAGTCTGGCCAGGATGTTTGACCAGATCAAGACTGTATGGCTATGCATATAATGTTAGGGGGTTTACAGTGTGCTCACCAGACATTTTTAGTTTGGTGTAAATACGTATCATACTGTGCTGATAATCAGTAATTGGTAACACTTCCTGGTGTAATTACTTTTCACCCCTCTGAAACAGGATTAGTTCAAACAAACCCTGTAACATCAGCAACTGTTCCATTGTATAACAGTAACTATTTCACATAGGGCCATATTAGTGTGTCTCTGTCCAGGTATGTTAAGGTTTCAGCAGATGTCACACAGTGGGTGAATAATTGGTTATGGTATGGCAGTATGTATTGTTGTAATTAGTTTGGGTGTGGGGGAGATGCTGGTGGGTGTACATAGCAGATTCAGGTGTGTAGGAACTGCTTTTATACATATTCTATTTGCATGTGGGGGTTCTTTCCCTATGTGAACACCTATCCCTTAGTGAACTAATACTATGGTAATTGCAGGCTGATTCATTAAGGCACTGTTAAATGCTTAATGTATAGCATGCAGGTATTGCTAGTCTTTGAATCCTTTTGGCAATACATCGGAATGTAATAAAGTTTTGCTAAATGAAAGATGTCTGTGTATTTCTGTCATGGATATTTGCAATCATTGTAGTTGTGTTGGTGACTAACCCTATTTGTCTCATGTCCATAGAACATATTTGTAATAGTGTATTGCCATATACTCTTCATATGTTATGTTCATATTATTTGGGGTGGCAGAATGTGTGATTGCTATGGTCCATGTTATACTCAGATTTGAACACTTCAGATGCTGTATACACACGCATGTATGTATGTATTTATGTGTATATATATATATATATATATATATATATATATATATATATATATATATATATAGATATAGATATATTGATATAGATATATAACATATATTATTGCATACGTTTATATGTACCTCCATAGATGTGTACATGTTTTTAACCTATCTATATATCTACATATATATGTAGATCTCTATATATCGACATGTATCTCTCTCTCTCTATATATATATATCTATATAGCATACACCTTTCATTGGGTGCATGGCGGTGTGTCCTATTTCCACACAATCCTCCCTTTTGTGTTTTAACCTGTCTGAATACTCAGCTGGCATAGATATATCTCAGGTAGTATAGTGGTAGGTTGCTCTGAGGGTGCTGTACATGGTTGCAGGTTCTAATCCTGGAAGTAGTTATTATTTTACCTCTCAGAACAGGCATTGGTAGGGAAAGTGTGATTAATGCACATTTAAGTGGTTGTAAGCAGGTTTTTCTGTGGTCTGCGTGAAGTTAAACCTGTGAAGCGCTTATCCATTTAACCGTGTTTAAGTGCCACTTACCGTCGTGCAAACCCACGCAAAACCACTTACAACTGCTTAAAAGTGCTTTAATCAACCTGCATCTGACAACCCTTATTCTGGCCCTCAAAATAAATTAACAGCCCTTGCAGGTCTTGAACACCATCACAGTCACTGACTTTACCACTAAGGTATCTGAGATATGTACAAGTGTTAGGGTGTTTAGAATATACATTTTACTATGAGCATTCCTCACTACTGAAAACAAATGTGACAGTCAGTTGGTGTACATATGTATGATATATGTTAATGTTCATATGTTTGCGGAATTAAATGTTGCAATGTGACCTGACAGGGTATATTATGGATAGGAATGGTTATTGTTTTGTTTCTTTTTTATATTGTCCCCATACTCCATGTATACCCCTCCAGTTCACTTATTGAACATCCAGTCCAGTCTCTCCTTGATGCATAATTTCATTGCCCATCATTCCTCCCCCCACCCCAATCTCCACATACACAACAATCACCCCTTCTATGGTGAATTAAGTTAATATTAACAGTTATAATAGCAGAGCTGCATGTGTTTTGTGTACACTTAAATTCCTTTGGATTGCTTCTGTGTCAAAGTGTGTTCATTGATGTTTATATATATGGCTATAGATGTAACTGTGTATATGTATATATATATATATATATATATATATATATATATATATATATATATATATATATATATATATATATATATATATATATATATATATATATATATTTAGTATTAGTATTAATTTGTAACAGTTATACATATGTAGACTTGCATATGTTGATTCACAAACTTTAATGTACTGTACATATGTACACAAAGTGACTTTCCCATTTGTGGTCAGTACTGTGGAATGCCTATAGTATAAGGTGTAGTCTAAAGACCATGCAACATGTATACAACTCAGATGGCTTAGTGGTAAGTCCCATGACTTTGGTGCGCATGGTCCAGGATTCAACACCTGCGATGCTTTAAAAATGTGTTTTACTCCAGAATAAGGCTCATTTAAGCAGCTGTAAGCATGTTTAAAAGTGTTTGTGTGACATTAAAGCAGCAGTTAAACACAGTTAAACAAATTTTAAAAACTTATAACGTGCGCGCAAACACAGCCACATCTGCTAACTACTCAGGATATATACATTTCAGTGAAGTAACATCTCACTATGTGCTTACGTAACATTTCATTCTCTGTTGACTTTACCCTACAGCACACATGGGTATATATTGGTGTTTCAAATGTTTATTTTACTGAAGAATACTACCTAGATGTGGATTCTGTGGTTAATTTGCCCCAGGGTTCGAATGTCCTTGATAGGGCTTTTTCTAATGCAGTTGTATCTCTTGAGTCGGAGCTCAAGGGTTCGACTGTGGCGGGGGTGGGTTCTACTGCTGCCCCCCCAGAGGGCCAATCTGTCACTAGTACTGACCCGTTTGGGTGTGTGGCTCAAATAAACCCGAATCTGGAACCGGTGGTTAGGAGGAAGGATTTCCATCATACTATGCATGTTGCACATAGTTCTAGTCATGACAATGTTGGCACTGTGATTATCAATCGCCCTTTCCCCATCAATGTAGTTCACAGGGGAGGGGGGAGATTGAGATCTATGAGCAGGGGCAGGACAAAGTGGAAGTTGTCAGCAGATGCCCAGGTGAACCAAAACCTCAAGAAAATGTGGGAGAAAACTGGGAGACATTAGTGCATAACATTTCCTCCCGCCCACTCACGTCAGATGAGTTGGGGGTACTATCCAAGGGATTGACTTTTATACATAGTTGTGACAGCAATTATGTTGATACCTTAGTACAGTTTAAGATATTTATTAGGAATCTGTGCCTTAGATTGGAATTTAAGGATACATTGCAGGTGTTAGATGGGAAATCGTTTAAGAAGCCCAGTGTGTACATGCCAATGGTACCACCACTAGTAGCTGCTTTCAGTACACTAGTTGAGAATGATCTGTATGACATGGAAAAGAGAGTGGGTAAGTCCAGTAAACAAAAGGGCAATTTAACTTTTGCACAGAGGAGAGCCCTTCAACAACTGAGGAGTGATCCCTCCCTTATCATTAGACCTGCTGACAAGGGGGGTGCCCTGGTAGTTATGGATTCTGAATTCTATGATGAGGCAATGAGGTCTATGTTATCAGACCAAAGGTTTTACAGTTTGGTGGAAGATAAGATGGTGGATATACATGTCCATAGAATACAGATGGTTTTGGATGATTTGATTAGGACTAATGTTATTACGAATGAGTTGTATGAATATTTTTTTGTTAGTGATCCCCTCCTGCCAGTGATACAGGGTCTTCCCAAGATCCACAAGGACAGTGTGTGTCCACCCATGAGGCCCATTGTTGTGGGCAGGGGGTGGATCATGGAACCATTTTCATTGTATGTGGAGAGGTTCCTGCGCCCAGTGGTTGATGCAAATGTTTATATTCTAAGGGACACAAAACAGTTCCTGTTGGATTTGTATGAGTTTGTGAGATCTGCCCCCGTTGATCTTCCATATTATTTAGTCACAATGGATGTTCAGTCCCTATTCACTGTGATGCCACACAGAGATGGGGTTCAGTTGGTGTCTGATTACTTGAAGGACAAATCTGGATTAGATAGTGATGCAGTGGATTTGTTAGCTTTGTTTTTGGAAGTTGTGTTAGAGAACAACATTTTTTGTTTTGGCTCTCAGTGCTATTTACAGATGGATGGCATGGCTATGGGCACTTCTTGTGCCAATAGCTATGCCATCCTCTTTATGGCTGCATGGGAGACCAAGTTCTTGTTTGGTATAGGTGATTTTTCGAGGAACGTGATGTTTTATAGGCGTTTTGTAGATGATGTGTTTTTCCTTTGGAAGGGCACGAAAGATGAGTTATCTCTCTTCCTGGAGAGAGTTAATGGTCTAACGCAATATCTGATATTTACCCATGAGGTTTCTGAGAATTGGATTTCCTTTTTAGATGTTTAGGTTCAGAGATTGGAAAGTGGCCTATTGAACACAGGAGTGTATAGAAAGGAGTGTCAACATAATTCCTATCTCCATAGATGCAGTATGCATCCAGGTTACATCTTTGGTAATATTGTGAGGGGTCAGGTATATAGGACGTCATGGTATAATCCCAGTCAGGATGGTTTTGAGGCAGATGTTAGGGATTTATGTGAGAGGTTTAAGAGCAGGGAATATCAGACATCTGATATGGAGAGAGGATTGGCAGACCTCATTAATTTGAGGGAACAAGCTGCTGCACCCTTTTTCTCTGAGACAGGAGTGGACCATGATGGCCCCTCCCGGGGTGTTCTGGCAGGGAGTAGAAATAATGGTTTCAGAGTGCCCTTATATTATACTAAGGATATAGGTAGGTTGAAGGATGTGATTAGATCACACTGGGGTGTGTTAACACTGGACCCGAATATGAGGGAAATTGTGGGTGCTGCCCCAGGTTTTGTCTATAAGAATAGATCGAATTTAAAGACATTTCTGTGTTATTCTGTTATGGATGGTGGAGTTGATAGGGTTGCTAGTACTGTACCCTGTGGTAGTTGCAACTATTGTTGTTCCATAAACACTGATGTCCATTTCTATCACTCTGTCTATGGCACTAACCATGACGATAGAGTTCATGCAAACTGTGAATCTACACATGTTGTTTATTTGGCCTCCTGTGGAGCCTGTGCTGCGTTTTATGTAGGCAAGATGGACAGGAGGCTGAGGGACAGGATAAGGGAACATCTCTACCAGATCAGGATTCATTCCACTGTCAATGCTCTGTCCAAACATGTCTTGTCTAATGATTCCACACATCTTTTTCATTTTAAAGTATTAGATCTTACACACACTAGTTTTGGGGGAGGGGGTTGTGAGGGGTAGAACTGAGAGTAATGAATCTAAATGGATTGTTAGACTTAGAGCAGATGTTTTTCCTGGACTGAATGAGAAAGTACCATTGAGACCTTTCCTGAAGTCCAGGAGATTGAAGTGATATGTATGACTGTGCTTTTTACATATATTATGAGAGCATTTTTATGAGAGGATTTATTGTTAGTGTTGTGCAATTAGTATGAATTTATGCAGTTTTTTTGTTTTTTATGCATTTTTATTCATGTTTTTTGAGTGGTATAGTCGTTTTTATTTTACTATGGTTAATGTATTTTAGAGTAAACACTTTATTTATGTTGTGTACTATGATAGTTGCACTGTGCCTTTAATGCTTTATCTGTCTTTGTGCCTTTTTTGCCAGATAAGGGTGTACAAGGGGGGGTTCTTTTGATCTGAAGAAGCCTATCCAGGTGAAAGCACTTACCACGTCTCTTGTTTGTATCACAATAAATCCGAATTTTAAAGTTTATGAAGCAGCGGTTCTTTCAGCTTTGTTTCCTGCATTTTGGTTAGTGCTGTGTTTACTGCCTGCATTGCTACTGTGCCTTTTATGTTAGTTTATGTGGTTAAGGTATAATTTTTAAAATGAAAAACATCTCTGACTTTATTGGGATTTGAACCAGGAATGCACAGACACTATGTAAATGCTGTAACCATTACACTATTGACATTAACGTTGCTTCTGCCTATTTCCTATTTAGATGATTTCTATGTGTAAGCTAGGCTAAGCAAAGGGCGGAGGCACCCAAACCAACTGAGCTTCACTTACTCTTGAAATAAAAACATAACAAATGAAATGAGAGACTATAAATTAAATTCCTAAATACATTAGGCATAGCCCCTCACTGACACACTTCATGAGAAACCTTGATGTGTGAATGGGTAACAGAATATACACCCATGGGATCATGTGTCCCAGAACCATACAGCCAGGGGGTGGGGGAGCCCCTCCAGTTTTATAGCTGCAAGACCTGTTGGGGAAATTGAATGGTGTTGATGTTTCACGTTAACATGCCCTCTTTAGATCACTAAGTGCCCGTATCACCCTCCGCCACCCCAGTCTTCAACAGCTTCTGGCAACTCTGCCTGGAATCACTTCATTGGCTATGCTTGACAGAGGCACAGTTACTTCATCAATGGTGCTGAGAAAGCCAACACACTGTAGCTATGCTTCTAAATGCCCTTGGGCAGATAGCCTACTACCTATCTGTGAACCTCTAAAGTGCAGGCCATCACAGACATAATATGTGAATAAACAGTGCTTTCAGATCACAATATACAGTGAAAAATCACCATGTAGTTAGGAAACAGTTACGTACAGCAAGAACATGCAGAACACTGATACTTAATCACTCAAAAGGCCTATCTTGGAAGCTAGAAGACTTGTATAAGTTTAAGGCTTTCTATTGTTTAACAGTAGGTTACCTACAGGAAAGATGAGAAACAAGCACAGATGGGAAACATGCATGCAACAATACCATACTGGCTTGCATATGTCAGCCTTAGGCTTTGGAATACTGGCCAAGGCTATTGGTGCCCCCATGGTGCCTTTTTTAGGCAAGTCTCAAAGGTGAATCCCATCTACATAAACAGCACAATAGCAAAATCAATTAAGGTTATGCTACTCAATGCCAGGGGTTGTAATTACAAGATGCACGCACTCACAGCACTCCTCCATATGGACAATGTCAACATCTGTGCAGTAACTGAGACCTGTTTTAAGGCTCCTGAGAGCACACCAGCACTACCGGACTACAACCCATACCACACATTTTGGCCACAGAACATGGACTGACACAGACATGGAGGGGGTGTATCCATATTCATCAGGGATACCTACACCTCCAAGTTAGTGGGGCAGCATGATACTTCTGAGATCATCCATGTGCAGCTAACATCAGCTACAACTGCAATGCAAACTGTGGCCTGCAACAGATCACCCTCCATGACCCAGTACCATCACTCCTCCTACCTGGAGACAGTGTCAAACATAACAGTCCTACCGAACACCCTGGTATTGGTCAATGTCAACTACCCTGCCATTAACTGGGTAACTTACTCGAGTACTCACTTCCAGGCCCAGCACTTCCTGAAATTTATCACCTCATATGCCTGTGTCAGGTAGTAAACTCCCTAACGAGAGGTGGAAGCATACTAGAAGTGGTAATCACCAACATGGGCGACAGGTGAACCACAGCAGAGGTAAACTGGTCACTGGTTAGATCTGACCATGGACTATTCACTGATGATTTCCACACCCAACCATCTACCCCACCCAGGGAAACTAAGTGAATACCTTTCCTACAGCTAAATTCACACTACTAAAGACAGAGGTGGGAGGTTTCACAGCCCCCACGCTAAGGGAAAACACTGCTCAAGATGCAGAAAGATTTATAAATGCACTCTATAAGCACCTACAAGAATGTATGGATTGTGCCATCACTGGTAAACCAAGACTCGCTCCTCCTAGACAAGGACACCAGTGTAGTGGACCCCTGCAATAAACAGGCTATACAACAGAAGTAGGACAGTTGTCCCGAAAAACAGCAAAACCCAAGAAGGACAGACATCCGTGACCAGTATTAGTAAGAAACATAGGTCCCTCATGAAATCATCCAAGGCTAACATCAACAGGAAAATAGGCAGGGATTTAAAAGATAACCATAAAGCCTTCTTTGGCTATGTCAAGGATCTAAGTGGTAACACACAGATTTGCACTGTGCCTGTGCAATACAGCTCAAAATATACTGACCCTACTGATATCACCAACATCCTTGCAGATACATTCAGTGCAAACTTCATCCCCTATAGAGCCCACAACAATAACCAGAAAGTACAGTATCCCAGACATCAGAGACAAACAGGTGGAAATGGCCCTCTCAGATGGCAAAACACAATGTCAATGGAGGCAGATGGTGTCCCAGACTGCATCTTGCAAACACTACAAGACAAACTAACACCCCACCTAATTAAGCTTTTCAACCTCAGCCTCTACACAGGCTACATTCCCATACAATGGCGCATAGCAATGGTTATTCCACTCCACCAAGGTGGAAACACAACTGACCATGGTAACTACCATCCCATAAGACTGACTAGCCTGGTCTGCAAAGCTATGGAGTGCATCTTCATGGCACTCATTGACAAAGACATTGGTAACCTCCAAACACTTGACCCAACCCAGGTCAGCTTGGTTGAGTGCAGATCATGCCTACTAAACCTGTTTGACATCTTACATACAGTCACCAAGACATTAGATGAGGGCAGAGGTGGTTCACATATACTACCTGGACCTTGCCAAGGCTTTTGACACCATGCCCCACTCAGGTATTATTGATAACCTCACCAGCCTGTACATAAACCCATACATCACAGGATAGGTTGCCAACAGGCTTACACACAGAACCCACATGGTAAGACTAGCAGCCTATAGGTCCAACTCTTAACCAGTCACAACTGGTGTCCCACAGGACTCAGTCCTGAGAACCCTACTGTTTGGCATATACTTCCCAGAGATACAGGCAAACACAGGTGGACTACGGCAGACCATGTTTGACAATGACTACAAACTGGGAGCCCTAATTGACAGTCCAGCTGACACGGACATCCTTCAAGGGGCCTCACAGAGACCAACACAGGGTGTCAAAGTCATGGACTCCAGCTAAGTGCCACAAACTGCATGGTCATTCCATTTTGGAAAAACTAAACACCCACATATTAACACATAAGTGGCAGCCACTTTACTACAGATGAGGTAATAGGGTATCTGGGGACTAAGGTAGATAGTGATCTCTCCTTTGGCAATCATGTCTCCAAAGTAGTTAGGACATCCTTCTATGTAGGCCATCTGATTACTAAAGGGTTTGCATCTAGACATACTGAGGTTATGGTGCCCTTTGCTCACCACTCATCAGTCCCATCATAGAGTATAATAACCCATTTGGGATGTACCTCAGAAGACACTTCTGATAGCTGGAAGGTCCGTGAGCATACCTCGCCAAGAGGATTACTGGCCTCAAACATATGTCCTATGCCGCCAGACTGAATAAACTCCTGCTTTACTCAGTGGCATCTCGTTTACTCAGAGATGATCTCTGCTGGCCAACAAAGCCATGTCCAACTCAGGCTTAATGGATATGCTCCACCTATGGGAATCCATGTCACAGTGACCCACACACTGTAGTGAGCTAAAACTTGCCACAACAATAACTAGAAGATGCTGGAGGGACAGATTCCTGTCACAGAAACTCCCCATGCTTTGGAACTACATCCCTAATTACATTATACAGTGCCCCTCACTAACACTCTTCAAGAGAAACCTTGAAGAATGGATGGGGAACAGTAGATGCACCCCAGGGATCCCACCATTGGCTCTGCTCCACAAAGGGACAGTCAATTAATCAATAGGGTGGCAAAAACTGACACATTTTGGCTAAGCTTATGAATGCCCTCAGGCAGTTAGCAAAGTACCTACCTATGAACCTATGAATCTATACATGCAGTATCAGCACATGCTGATAGCTCAATTTACTGTTCAGGTATTGACTTACCTTATGCCAATAGCAGTTGTGTGTGCAATAGTTGAGGGCTGCCTATGTTGGATGCATACAGTATACTGCCTATCCATGACATTTTACAAGTAGTCATGTGTGTGTGCCATCCATTTTTACTGTGTGCGCAGGTTGTGAAAGGTGTCAGTCCCTAGGTATCTACACTGTCAGTGTGTGTGTGTGCTATACATTCCCTCCTTACCAAGGCATGGGCATACTGGGCATGCCTCCATCTGCTTACTGGGGCTGGCTCAGGGTGTTTGTCGTCTGAGTACCTCTGTGCCTGTGGGGCCCTTGGCAATGGTGGTGGGCTGTGAGGGCCTTCACCATTCTGTCCCTGCTGCAGCTGTTTCCACAGGGTCATATTATGTATCATGGCACATACTATGAAGATGTGGGAACATGTGCCTGGAGAGTACTGCAAGGCACCACCAGACATGTCTAAGCAACGAAACTGTGATTTAAGCATCCAAAACACATGCTCTATGATGATTCTGGTTTGTGCGTGTGCCTCATTATGGCGTTCTTGCATGGGTGTGTGTGCATTTCTGATGGGAGTCATCATCCACAGTTTCCAGTGCATAGCCAGCATCCCCCACCAGCTGGCCATATGGGATGTCCCCTCTGGCAAATACCTGATACAGCTGTGAGGCATGCCAGATGTGGGAGTCATGATAGCTTCCAGGGCTGCCAGCACACACATCCATGATAATGCCTTGGACATTGCACATGACCTGGCAGTTGATGGATGGGCATCCCTTGCAGTTTATGGTGCACCTACCCTGCTCACCAGGTGGTGACTTGATGTGTATGTGCGTACAGTCTATTGCACCCAGTACCTCCGGGTATTCTGCCACACGGTGGAAGAGACGCATATTGCTGGCCAATTCCTCCCGCATTTTGGGGAAGTATATGTGCTCATTGGCATGTGGTAACATGGCATCCAGGAATTGGTGAAGTACCCTGGATGCTGATGGCTGTGAGATCCCCATGATATCCCCAGTTGGCCTTTGAAAGGTACCTGTAGCTAGTATTCTCAGGCTTACACATACCTTCATATCCACTGGGATGGGTTCCCCTCTATTTGTGCTGGCTCTGAGGCATGGCCAGCACAGCTCCACAAGTTGCTGTAGGGTGTCTCTGTCCACCCTGTAATGCTTTACTATTTCCAGATCATGTAGCCCCTGGTAGGTTACTCTGGGTCTGAACACTGTTCTCCTCCTCTGGTGCCTGGGGTGGTTGTGAGCATCATCCTCCACACCACCTTCAGTCTCCAACACATGCTGGTGGATCAAAGCTATGGCAGCCCCTAACATGTACATATTAAAAGTTCCCCATCTGTATACACCAATGATGCAAAGTGTATGGGAATACGCAAGTGTGTGTGAGGTGCTTTCACACTTTATACTATTGTGCTATGGATGCTGCTGATGTCATTGGGTGTGTATGAGTAATTCCAGCTGCAGGGTATCATAATTATGGATTTTACAGTGAGTACTGCAAGTGTGGGGCCTTTAGTGTGGAGTTATGCTTGCCTGACTTGATTAATCTGTTGCCCTTTAATTCACTTTTATACCAGGATCCTCTCCCATTATCAGGCATGCCTCCACCTGCCGTCTTTCTTGTTTTGTACTTTCCCTACCCAGTCATGTGTTGCAAAATGTGTCTTGTAGCTGATATAATGCAAATCTGCTTTTTTCTACTGTGACATTTTACTATTTTCTTTGCAGTACAGCCCCTCCCCTTTCCTGTTCTGCAGGTAGCTGCTTGCAGCCTTGCTAGCTGTTGTCAATGGCCCACTGTAGGTTCCTAGGTGTTAATTAGTAATTTGTACTCCAATTTCCCTGCTGCAGCATTTCCTTATTTTTTTCCTGTATCCTTCTGGTGCATGCCGCACAAACCCATTTACTGAGTTTAAGCGCATTTTAATCTCCGTTCACATGCATACTCGGTTACCTTGTGTGCTCTCAGCTAAGCAAAGCTATTGCCAGTTCAACACACCTTTCCTGCAGCTTTGTTTAGCTACGGGAAAACCGGATTAGCAATGCTCCAATCTGCTTACAGCAAAGGTGACACACCCCTCTCTTGATGTCATTTCTATCTCAAGGGTAAACCTCGGTGTTATAATGCTATGCTGTGAGGCACATACTTACACCAGTGGGGAATCTGTGATTCACTGTTACTCCTCTCATTTGCATGGCATTGCCTGCTAATTCCTAGCTAGCGTGCAAAACACTGTCACAGCCCCTTAGCATCCCTTGCACCATGGTGTGGTGTAACATGCCTGCCATTGACTATTATGGGGAAATCATGATATGTGTTACATTGCAGTTTTATTCTATATTTTTATATTTTCCTTTCCATTTCGCCCTGTGCTTAAACTTGGCGATAGTGCGAAAAATGAAATTAAATGTTCTTTTTATATTTTGTACATGTTTTTTATGCCAATGGCTATATATTTTGCCATTGGCATATATTAACAATATAATACATGTGTTTGGCCAGCTGTCACGGCTCCGGTTTTATGTTTGCAAAAATGTAAACCGTTTTTTACGGTTTACATTTCTGCATGCTTACACTACACCTGCATCACTTCCTGGATCACTAAATACCTTCATTTGCATGCTACACTGCTGCAAATAGGGTAATTAGCATACAGGGGCCGGGAGCTGTGCGGGCGTAGTGTACGTAGGTAGTGCACGTGGAAACAGCTTGTACCTGGATCGCTTGCTGCCCATATTTGGTGTTGGAACACCAGTGCTATGCCTGCACCTGGTGCAAGCTTTATGAATCTCGGGGATTGTTTGTTTAGTTACATTAGACCCAAGCTTGAGTATGGAATAACAATATGGAAACCCTATAGGCAAACAAGCATGAATAAATTGGAAAGAGTACAGCGGAAATATACTAAGCGCATCCATGGATGTGAAAATCTAAGTTATTATGAAAGAGTAAAATATCTGAATTTGTACAGTGTCTCACAGATATTTAAGAGGAGATCTTATTCAGGTATACAGGGCATTTAGGGACAACTACCTCTGGGAATGTTTGGTATTATCATAAAGTACTAGAGAATCATCAGATAACCTATGTAGAGGATTCTATAAGAATGAGAAGTGCCCTAAATGGTTCTCTGACAGAGTAGCTGATGCTTGGAACAGACTACCAAATTACATTAAAGCAAGTACTAGTTTAGGTATTTTTAAGAACAGCCTGGACGTTTATTATGTTTTGACATATTGGCAAGCTAGAAGGGCTTAATGCCCATGCTTAAAACATTTGTATGTATGTATGTATGTATGTATCTCTCCACCTGTTACAATAAAGTAGGTAAATTTGCTGCCAGCCTAATATTTAGGAGTCATTACGGCAGAATCCTGAAACAACTAAACTAGTTTGAGATACCTGACTATTTAACATACAACTCATTATTGCACACTCTTATGTATGGGCCAGAAAAATATCAGGTGCTAAAAAATACCCCACAGCACTACACTCTAGCTGGAGACCTTCACTCAACTGCTAAGCTCTTAGTAATTACAACAAAGTTTAATAAATCACCTGGTCAGTCACTTTGCTCCTGTTAAGTATCTAAACCCTACTTAAAATAGACCATTTAACTTTGCTTTTTCAAGACAATTGCACAGTTCCAATTGTTTAGCATTATCTTTAGAGACTTCTTGAAGGCTAGACAGCTGATTTACACTTGCTGCTGAATTGACACAGTTCAAGAGCCTCCCCACCACCTCAATGACCCTTCTGCAAACAACTCCACATGTTGCCAAAGTTTATACACTGATCTCAACTCATGCCTTCCGGCTTATTCTCCTGCTTACCACAAATACAATGCTTATTTCAGAAACAAAATGGTCTGATGGAATTCAACTGTCAGCAAACTTTAGAATAAAAGGAAAAGGCTCATAGACCTAAAGAAAAGAACAAAATGCCAGTATGTGAAAACAGACTTCAAAATGGTTTGCAAAGATTTGAGGAATATTATCAAACGCTACAAACTTAACTACAAACTAAGAATTGCTATACTGGTGAAGGATAGCCATAAGGAATTATTTACTCACATAATAAAGTCAGAAATAATACCAAGCATGGCATCAGGCTTATCTGTAATGGCATCATACACACACTGAACCCTCAGGATATAGCTAACTTCTTAGCATAATAATTCTGCTCCAACTTCTCCCACGTTGCCTCCAGATTTCCTAGTAAAAAGCATCCACTCCATAAGCTACAGAAAATTATCTCTGCCCAGATACCAGAAGTGCTGCCTAGGACCAAATGCACCAGCTGTATGGGTCCAAACAACATTTTGGGCTGCTTCCTCCTTGTAAGTTAGAAACACCCCATTGGGCCACATCCCTAAGCTATTTAGCCACAGCCTTTCTATTGGATATGTTTCAGGAGGCAGGAGAACAGTTATTATGGTTCCCGACCACAAGGGAGGCTCTCCACAGAATATGGCAACTATAGGCTTATTAGGCTCCCCAGCATCATTTGCAAAGTGATGAGATAGATCATCATTGACACCATCCTATTAAACCTAGATGATGCCTTTGACATATTCATAAAAGCAACGGTCTTGCATATTTTAGATTATTATATATTTTGGATTATATATTCATGAGATGTATTCCTATTGGACCGCTTAAATTTCTGTCATTATATATATATGTGGTTATAGTATGTCTTCTTTCGTCTGATGAAGTCTGATGTAATAGACGAAAAATGCTTGGTGTGGTGTTAGTGTTTTATGTTTTGTGTGTGGTTTTCTCAATAAACTTGGATTTGTACCTGCAGCTGTCCGGTGCTTTGCTTCTCCTCAAAACAGTGCTTTTTGGGTTGTTTACATATTCATAAAAGCACTGGAGGAGAAGTCCATGCAAACAACTTACCTTAATTTGACTAAAGTCTTAGACACTATATCCTACTATGACATTTTGACAAACTGGGGAAACTCAGTATGCATCCTTATGTAACCCATTGGATTGCCATCTGGATTATAGGTAAAATCCAGCCTAGTCCGGGTTGGTGACACACTATCCTCCATGAAACTTATTACCAGTTGTCCTCATTGGTGATCTGCTCTGGGACCATTTTAATTTGGCATTTGCTTCTCAGATGTCAAAAACTACAATAAATGCCTTTGGCTGATCAGGGATCAGGTCATGGATAATTGCAAGACTGGAACTCGTATCCTTCAAGAAGGCCTAACTTAGACACGTGTTATTTCAAGATTATGGTCTTAACCTGTACTTTAAAAAGTGTAGCATAATTTAATTTGGGGAACATGACATTGTCATACACCTACCATATAAAACACTCACACACACACACACACACACACACACACACACACACACACACACACACACACACACACACACACACACACTTACTTAAAACAGACATTGTCATTATATAACTGGACATCTTTCCGGATAAAAAAACTCTCCTTTGATCACCATGTACCATTGGGGCGGCCATCTCGTCATGGCAGAAAGTGATCATCACTCTCCTCTGCTCATGCCTCATCAAACCAGTGCAGGAAAATAATGTAGCTTTTGTCATGTACTTGTACAAGCAATTATCCCAGCTAGAGAAAAAATGTGGTGTTTCCTCTTCAAAAAGTGTTGGTCAAAAACATCTAAAATTACCCAAATGTATATCTCTCTTTACCTGTCTCTTACATACTCCTTCATAGTGATCTATGCTTGTTGTATAACTCAGTGAATGACTCAGTCCTGTTTGATCTACTATATATATCTGCAAGACCAGTAGAAGCATAAGTGCAAGATTGTGGGATCTAAATTGGTATCACTACATAAACAATACTTGTCAGCATGAGAAATGTCTCTACTAAAGAATTTCCACCAGTGGAACAAACTCCTCCTTTATGTAAAGCCAATCACTTCTCTCAATCACTTCATATTTAACTAAAGCCAGTGGATGGGTAAGATCAAATTTATCTCACGTCTAATCATGTCCCTTATGGATAGGTAAAACATGCACTAGTGGAACTGTACTGGTTAGGTTTCAAATGGCTGAACTAATCTACCTAGTAGCAACCTATGATCTCACTAAAGTGTCCTTTAAAATACTCTCTCAAGAAGAGGTCCTCTTTCATATCCCAGACATATGCTACTTATACATACTAAATCCAGCATCATTGCACTTTGAGTTAAACACACATTCAGTGTCACAGTTCTGAGGACCACAATTACATTCTCTGGAATTTCAAAATGAATCCTGGGAAATGTTGCTCTATTTTACTTTACGTATGCATTCCCTCTAAGAAATGTTGTCAGTTTCCTCTTTGTCTTTTTTTATATTTCAACTGGCGATACTCTGGGTGTGCTAATTCTCTGCTGGAATTATTTATTTTGTTGCCATTCTGTAAATATTGTAGGTTATAGAGTATCATTGGCAGAGTGTTTTATACATCCATGCCAGGATTTGAAAATATAATTTAATATTTCTTTGACTGATGTTTTACCAAATCAAACACTGTCAATTAAGTTAAATGTTGTTGTCTTTCAATGCAGTAGTATCATAAACTTACAAAAAATTAATGAATTAGCCCTTTAAAATCAGCACTGCTGAAATCTGTCTAACAGAAAAGAAAAGTTCAAATTTAGATTTTAACTTAACTTATAGTCACAGGCCTATTCTTTTTGAACAAGCACTTGAAAAACCAATTGCAATCAGGTGACGAATCATCTCAATTGTAATAATACACTTGAAATAATTAAATTGGATTGTAAGCACTATTGCATCAATTAAATCCTCCTCTTTTCTCCTCTTAAGGATCCTACAAAATGTATTCATGATTAATGACTGAGGTTCTATATGTCTTATGTATTCGGGATTTATAGAAATGGTTATTTTTTTAACAGCATAAACTGATTTTCAGATGTAGAATATGTGCAGTTTTAAGATTTGCCTGCTTTATTGTGCTCACTCATATCTTCTATGCAAAAATATTCAAATGAATATTAGTCACGTTTTACTTTTCTACAAGTATAGAAAGTACAGAAAGTTTTTTTGTACTTTTAGTGCATCTCATACTATACTGTACTACAAGAAGCTATACTGAGCTATATTACTATACAGTAGTGTTCCACATTGAATAACATTGCACTATACTGTACTTTGAATCACTATATTGTTTCTCATAATACTTCAAATATATATATATATATATATATATATATATATATATATATATATATATATATATATATATATATATAAACTAACATTTGAATATGACATGTATATGTTATTCACTTTTGCAACCTGACTTAGAGGTATATCACTGCACTTTTCTATCTCATGTAATCAACTCCAATATGGCTGCCTTTGCAGGTATTGGAAAATGCCCAAGATGCAGTGATATCACAGACCTTTGGAGTAGATGAATTAAATTTAGTGAACTGTGCATTCCAGAGCTATTACTCATTCAACCGAAATATTACATTTTTCTGTATGATTAATACATTGCCAAAGTTACTTTTTCTGAAACTGTTTTAATCTGAATGCAACATAGAGTAATTCTTCATCAAAGGTATTCTTGTTCTGCAGTAGTTTCTCCAAACTAAGAAATCATATCTCTATCTATCTACCTACCTATCTATCTATCTATCTATCTATCTATCTATCTATCTATCTGTCTGTCTGTCTGCCTATCTATCTATCTATCTATCTATCTATCTATCTATCTATCTATCTATCTATCTATCTATCTATCTATCTATCTATCTATCTTACCTATCTACTTAACAATACATTTTTCTGTTAAGGTTTTGTGTTGCCCTTATCACTACAAAGTATTAAAACAGTAAAATACTATGTTAAAATGTAAATAAATTAATTCCAGTTTAATTATTATTGTTGTTTTTTCAACAGAATCCATGTGACCATCTTTGTTCCTCCATAGTATTTTGTCAGACTAAATGAAAAACAACCTGACTTTAAAACTGTATTCTAGTACACATTTTCTGTGAGTATGTGTGGGGGTGCGGTTAGGGAATCTTGCAACATTAAGCCTCAGGGGCCTGATACTAACTTGCTTAGTGGGAGTAATTTATGGTAATTAAAGAAGGCATTTGCATAGTCAGTCACATTTTACCTGTGGATCCTTCTTATATAAGGTGAGTTAGGGCTGACTAGTCTGTGACTGCTTAAAGGGGATATAAGAGCACCTAAAGGGTCAAGGAGAAAATTATCCATTCAGCTTGTTTTGCAATAAAATAAACCACTAAGAACAGTTTCTAGGTAGTTACTATGCTTGAAGTTCAGGAGATCACTGAAGAGCCTAGCCTAACTTCCCATCTGCCCCCAAGCACTGTCTGGTTAATTAACTTGCTGAAGATCACATAGTAGGTAAATGAAGGCTGAGAGAATAAAACTCTGTGCCAAAAGAACTACAGCTCCCAGCCTTAACCCTCTGCACTGATTACCTGTGTCATGCACTAATCATGGAACAGAGTCTTGTAAAGTTAATGTAAACAGATATGCTTACCTGATGTAATGTTTCAAGGCTCTAGGCCTTTCATCCTGAATGGAGGGGGTGGGACTCCATCTGACTAGATATAGAGTTATTGAAAAGTTGATCAAATCATAAAATAAGAAGCTGTGGTCATGCTATAAAGTGAATGGGAGCTGTGGTCATGCTATAAAGTGAATAGGAGCTGTGGTCATGCTATAATGTGAATAAGTCACATCCTACAAACATGTTAACAGCATTGTGGAATGCAATTGTTTGTTTCAGTGTTAGACAACTGCATGATGGATAAACTTTGCTTTTATGTCTTTAACAACTTTTACACCTTTGGGGATGTTCTCACTGTTTTTTTTTTCTTATTTTTGTTTGCATAAGTATGTACTATACTGGTGCATATGGAACTGTTTTAATATTCAATAGCCAATCCAGAGGAAATTGATAAGGTCTAAAGCACTAAAATTAATTGTTCAGAATTCTTAGAGACGTGCAGTCCTTAATAAATTAGAAGCCTTCAAATCAAGGATGTTATGGATTTTTTTTGCCAGTAAATGCAACATTTTATTTTGCATATTATATTGATGCTCATAAAATACTTTTTCTGCAACACATATTACAGATCACATGTGTTCATAAAAATGTTAACTATATTTGCTGTGAATGTCACCTGGAATCTGAAAAGCTAAGTAAGCAAACATACAATAGTAACTTCAAGTAGTAAATGGTGTCTTACAGAATATGATACACTAAATGTATACACAGACATGAGCATTAACACAGGAACACATCTATTAGCAGGCGCAACTAAAATAACATTCCCTGAGCAGTTTATGCCCCAGCAATACACAAAAAATAAGGAAAAACAACTTTGCGGTTTAACTCCATTTTCCAGCATAATATAGTCAGTTGTTTTGTCAACTGTTCAGCCCATTACCCTAACTATTGTCTGAGTTGCATATCATGCTTACCCCTTAGCTGTGCATATCTTTATCCCTCCCATAACAGCTGCTTTTGTCCTCTGAATTCAAGAATAAATAGTACACTTTTTTGATTTAGGCATGTTAGTATGAGCTGCATAATCCAGATACAGTAAATGAAATTTTAGAAACAGAGCATTACTTTATCTGGAGCCATCAAGTCTTGAACTTAGCTACTCTGGTGGGGTAGAGGAATAAAACCCTTACAATGCCCCAGGGCACCTTGTTTGATTAGCAATTTGGGCAGGTGATGAAGTGTTAGGAGGGGGTGCTCAGCCCAGGGTGGAAGGGTGTGTTACCTGGGTATTGCCCTCGTTGCCCCTGGTAGAGGATGGGTTTTTGACAGGGGAGGGTGCAGACTAAGAGGAGAAAGGGTGAGAGAATGGCTGAGCTTCCAAAGAGGTGAGGTAAGACTTCATAGACTCCCATTGCACTCTGTACCATGATGCAAACCATGCAATCAAGGGAGGGACGGGAAAATAGGGGTAGGCCTTAAAGTAAACCTCCCAGCAGATACAGGAGAGCACCACCCTCCAGGATACCCTTAGGATCCACATCAGCCTCACTCAACATCTGTGTAAGTCTTGGGGAGGACTGATTGACATGGATTTAGATGTGGGGCACTGGGGATGGCTGTCCTAATAAATTAGGGGTGACAGCATTCCCCCAAAAAATAAGTCCTGAACTACATATCCCACAAATACAATTGTAGCAGTGGTTAGCATTACTCTCTATAGATGCAGGCACTTTGAATAAAAAATGTTCTATAAAACCATCCCTGTAGCTCTCTCAAGTACTTAGTTGTACAAATTAGTTTTTACATTGAGCAGCACTACCCCATGAGTTTAGTCTTATACTTGATTGTTACCTAAATTAGCTAGCTGTAAACCCCTCTGTAACCATATAAATGCACTTTCCCACTATCTCTGCAGCCAGATTGTTGGTTACGGGCATCCTGAAACAATGTAGCAATTGTTTCATGTTTACTGTAATCACCTAATTCTTAAAGCAACTGATACGGCATGTGAGAGATTTAGATAATCAGTATTACTAGAGGTAAGGCTTTCATGTACAAGCACATATAATACCAAACATGTTGTTAAAAAGGCACACACACTATACCCACCAAACATAGTATAGATCAGACACATAGACCTACATATTCTAAGTCTCTTAAATGTAATCTTTCTAAACTCCAAAGGCCTCTCAGATGTTGCACTTAAAACAAGTATCCACAGCAACCTCAAAAGCACTCTACCAAAACAACACCCACCATGGCACATAGCCACATCTCATGGCATCTCAACCTCTAAACCCATAAGGCAAATCACAGTACAACCCAATATTTTGATAATGGGAGACTCCATTTTGAGACACACTGATGTCTCACTCACCATGCTGAGGAAGGAGAGAGTTACAGTGAGTTGTCTATCAGGAGTCAGGATCTGCCAGATCATACACAAACTCAGGTCATTGAACCACAAGTACAAGTATAACTCAGTCATAATCCATGTGGGTGTAAATGGCATGAGACGTACCTCCCTAGACTATATGAAGAAAGATATGATGGAGCTGTCTGTCTATATGTCCCATGCCAGTGTAAACCTAGCATTGAGCAGCATTCTACATTCTTTGAGGATGATGCTACAATATGAGCAGAAGATAATTGACTTTAATAAATTTAGATTTTTTGGTGTCATTCAAGGGGACATAATATTTGTCATCCAGGGAGGATATGGATGACAGACCACACTACTTTTCCAGGGATATTACCATTAGGATTTCAAAAACAGGCAAAAAGCTTTTCCTCCTCATAGATCATAGATCCTTTTTAGGAATTGTCAACCTGATAAAACTTCATAGTGAAACTAGCCCAAGAAAATCTAGTGTAAACAAGGAAATTCACTCCCTGCAAGCCCTCCCCACCATGGAGAATGTAAAAATCTGTGTAATTACTGAGACATGGTTTAAAACCATGGATAACACCCTGACAGTGCAAGGCTATAATGCCTTGCACTGTCAGGGCAAGGCTATAATGCCTTGCACTGTCAGGGCAAGGCTATAATGCCTTCCACAAATTTAGACCAGCTACTTCACTGGAAGGAGAAAAGGTGGATGTGTTTGAATTTACATAAAAAACAAAAATCAAAGGCTCGTCTAAGCTGGTTAAACAGTATGCCACCCTTCAGCTTCTCTACTTCCAAATTACCACAGGTGAAGTCCCATACTGTTTCCTTGCGAGCCATATGTCCCTCCCTATGATGCAGGGAAACCATAATACATACTTAAGCATACTGAAGACACTTCTCATTTGACCCAACACCATATTCATCATGGGTGACTTTAACTACCTCACTATAAAATGGGAATCATAAAGGACCCCAAACATAAAGACACAGAGATTCTTGGACTTTGTAAATACAAACACCCTAAACCAGCAAGTCCATTCGCCAACTGGGGATGCTAACATTTTTGATGTGCTCCTCAAAAACATGGAATAACATTGCAAACCCCCCCACCCCCCATGTAAGGTCCTAACAATTCAGACCATAAAGCTGTGTCCATTGAAATAAAAATTAAACATAGGATCCCCAGCTAACACTGGAATTTTAGGAATTATTTTAACAAAATTTCGAGTCCCCCTAAACTGCTGCCTATACAAAATTGTTCAGTAAAACCATGTACAGTCATATTAATGGCTATATAGAAATAGCTGTAAATACTAGGAATAAGCACAGGACAATCTCCTGGTGGAAATTCAATATCAATAAGTTGCATCACAAAAAAAGGATAATCACAGCACAAATTGTGAAGTGTAACGACCAGCATGATAAAACCCCCCTCATCAATCTAAACAAGCAAATAAGGAGACTAATCAAGTCTACTAAAGCCAGATGTGAGGTAAAAATAGCCTACTATGCCAGGAACAATTACAAGACACACTTCAGATATGTCCGTAAGCTCAAAGCCATACACAATAATGTGCCAAACTAATTGTAAATACAGCAACATATACTGAGCTTGAAGATATATCAAATCTAATAGCCAACAAATTTAGCTCCAAGTTTACCCCCTCTCCCCCCAACCATACCTCAGGAAATTCTCTGAGCCATATATCTCCCAGCTATCACTAGGGAACAGGTCCTCAATGCACTTTCCAAGGTCAAGAACACTGCATCAATGGACATGAATAATATCCAAAAATGCCTCCTTAATAGCATGAAACATGATCTATAAAGACCACTGGAGTCATTATTTAACCATAGCTTTCAGGCAGGCTCCATGCCAAATAAACGGAGGACTGTCAGCCCTCTGATCAAGGGTCAGCCACTTATGGACTTGGGTAATTACAGACCAATAAATCTGACTAGTCATATGCAAAGCTATGGAAAGAATTATCATGGAAATGATAAAAAGTGACATTTGAAACTTTTAGACACTGGATCTAACCCAGTTTGGTTTCTTCAAGGGCAGGTCTTGCATACTCAACTTGCTGGATTTCTTTAAGAAGGTCACCAAAGCAATGGGCAGTATGGTTCATGTTGTCTACCTTAACTTGGCCAAAACATTCAGCAACATATCCTACTTGGCCATTGTAGACAAGCTCACATAATTAAGTATAAACCCCTATGTCACCTAATGGATAGCCAGCTGGCTCAAAGACAGGATCCAAGAATTAAGGATAGAGGGGTATGCTGCCACAAAAAGGCCAGTCACAAGTGAAGTCCTCCAAGGCTCAGTACTGTGGTCTTATTTTTTTGGCATCTAATTCAGCATCTACTTCTCCAAAATCAAGGTCAACATCAAGTGCCTCTACCTAACCAAGTTTGTATATCATTGCAAACTGAAGACAATCATAGAATCCCAAAGGCACAACTACCCCTAAGAAGGTCTGACACTGATCAGTAACTGGTGCCATAGCCACAGTCTAAAACTCAATGCCAAGAAATGCATAGGAGCATCCCTTGGGAGAACAACAACCCCCAGAAACTACCACATTGATAATACATACCTAAGATAAAACCCAGTGGTCAGGCATTTGGGAAAGCACATAGACAGTAACCTGACCTTTGCCCATCACATATTTACAGTAGTAAGGAATTCATTCTATGTCATGCATCTTATAACCAAGGGTATGACATCTAGGTCCAATTATGTCACTGTTCCGCTGTAGTCAATCCTCATCAGACCAATTGTTCAGTACAGTGCCCTTTTTTGTATATACCTGACCAGGTACATGCAGCAACTACAGCATCCACAAATGTTCCTGACAAAAAGAATACAGGATGCAAACAACATGTCCTAAGTAGACTTCCTCAAAGCCCTAGCCCTTTACTCAATCTCCTACAAACTGCTGAGTGGCAATCAATATCTGGCATCCAAAGCATCCTCTGATCCTGTGCTGATGGATCTGTTGCACATCTGCAAAACAAATAGCAATAGAATTACCTGATCTATTGACCTAAATTTCATCTTAGGTCATGTTGGAAGGACAGGTATGTGTCTTAGAGACTATCCATGTGAAGCAAAGTTCTTATCTAACCCAGTTCAAGTGTAATTTGGACCAATGGATGGGGATTTGGAAATGTATCCCTGCTCTGGTACCTATGTCTGTATTAGAAAATGCAGCCTGCAGATGCTTGACCACCAATGCCCAAACTTACATATACCCTTAAAATAACCCTAGGGTGTAAAGGCTTGTCAGATACATTTGGAAAGCAAAGATAGGATTAAAAAGGCCCCCTGGGGTTTGTTAGCCTAGTAATCACCTATGAACCTATGAATAGGTGCATTGTATTAAACACAAATGTGTTACATTTTTCTTTGTTAGTTGTACTTATTACATAGAAAAATGGGGCTGGAGAGACAGAACTAATTATTTACTAAAGGCATCACATAAAGTAGATGTAGTGCATTTAATACTATGATTATACTCCAAGATCGGGGAAAAAGAAAACTTGTTAAGCATGACCTTAGCATGAGACCTGAGTATTTAGGGGTGCTTAATAAAAGCTCCTGCCAGGCAGTGCCAATGGCAATGGACAGCAACAGAAGGCAAAACAAATTTAAAAGCTGTTAGAGCTTCACTCTCCCACACATATTAACAGAAAGTGTGTCAGAACAAAGTATCTAACAGCTTGCAAAGCCATTACTTTTACAGTGGGGCAATTGATTTTTAAATGCTATCTATTTCACAGCACCAATTATTTTAAGTGTTCAAATGCTTTGAAATCTGTTAAACACCTTTTGTCACTACACTTTTTTTATGTAAGTCGTGTATATGGAGCAGATAAAGCCCATGCACTACAAAGAATTAAAATTGGGTTACTGAGTGCTATTCTTGAGGTGAATTTCTTGGCATTCATGCCAAGAACACATAACAACTTAGTAATGATCAAATACTCAATCATAATCCTCTGTGTTTCCCACTGGGAAAGCTTAGTAACTCACTCAGTTGCTCTTTTTAAGGTAACAAATTATGTTCTATATTCAGTGCATGAAATATAAAGGAAATTTGAACAGTTATTCCAAGTATTGGCACCAACAACTCCCCTCAGTAATAAACCATGGATTTTGGCATTGCATATAGTATCACTTTAAAATACTCTTTATGATGCTTGTTATGCTTATTAAGTTTTGGCTTAGAACATGACCTTTTCCATTAAACTAAATGTGAACTGGAGGATTCAGTGGCCACTGGTCATCTCTCCTCTTACTGCTGCCACTGTAGGCATAGACTTCAGAAAGCTCTCCATTCACTATTGTGTTTTCTGTATAGATATCATATGTAAAACAACCCAATCCAATGGCAGATTACCAGTACTAAAAATTAAACTAAACATAATTATTAATCATTCACTTATATCCTGGGTTATTCTATGGAGTAAACTTCCTGGGGTGTTTTCTGATCCCATTGAGCAAGTAGCTTTAATTCTCTACAGGATGGAGAATTCATCATCTTAAGTTATTTTTTGACCAACATATATAACTGCTACATCACAAAGAAAACTTTCTTCATCCTAATCTGCTAGGCAAAACTGCATTACATGAAGTGACACGGAGAGGGTCCTATTATGAGAAACATGTAGCACCACAGAACAAGCAGGCACTATTGAGTCATTGTATCATATGCAAATGACCATATAATAATATGGAAATGAGTTGTATTATGCTGATAAGCCAAATTTACAAATGCAAATGAGGGTAAACAATATGGTGGAGTGATTCAGGAAATTATAAAAATTGCAGAATCACTCGTGGCTGCCAGGGAGTTTGTATACCGAGAGTTTTAGCAGCTGTTTTACAGCCTGTGTCTGTGACAAGGAATGCCATCACTCTTAAAATCATTGGCAGATGCAGCTGTGCTTAGCATACCATCACTTCTACAACAGGGACATAGTTGGTAACTGTTATATTGACACATACACTGTGCAGCAGCTGGTACAAATATGCCATCCACACATGAATTCCCATGAGGTGCATGGAATACCAGTCCCCAACAACACTAATTTATTTGTAGCTTTGACTATTCTTGCTACAGAGAGGTCCTTCACTCTGGCCATACTACCCATGCAATGACATAGGCCACCTGTTGAATTTGCAAGGTCATGTTGGTACATTTCTTACAGGATCTGATAGATTGTCATGTATAGCAACTGACAGCATTAATGTCTGACACCAGTTCCTGCAATACACAATCATGGAAGACCTTATCATTTTTATCTGTCAGACTGTATCCAACATCCTTAGACTTAGAGGCCCTGCAATAGGATATCTTTCTCTAACTCAGAGAAATTTTCTGTATACTGCCTTTCTTTTGGTAATGTGGACATAGATCTGTGATCCTTCAGGAGACATTTCATATACTGAGCATCTGCTGAGGTGTGCACACAACCATGTTGTGTCTGTGCTACTATTAAGTGAACCACTATCATAACAAAGTATCACAGGACAGGTCCTCATATTCTTCTAGTAGGGCAGCATGAGGTCAGACCCAGTAAAGTACAGCCTTCATGTGCTCTTAATATGTATACCAGCCTGCTGTTAGTCAGCCTGTGTTCCAGTTCCACTTCACAGTGTCCACAGTGTTCACCGTGTCCCACATATGATAGAAAGACCCTGACAGTATGCAATGCAACATGTTCCACTCTGATAGTGCTGTGTAATAGGGGTCTTCATGTACCCCACACAGTCACCCAGCTACTATTAAGGTGGGCTAAGATTCCCTGCACCTCAGACTCAGTCTTGGGTATCCCTTCCAATAATCCCTGACAGAAAAATGAAGGCATCATCTTACATTTTGCATTATTGCATCTTAAGTCTATGTGTTTCTATGCATCTGTGTACATGTGGGGAATCTATTCTTTCTGAACCCAGGTCAGCAGGCCTGCAGTAAGGAGTTTATCACCTTGTGCACAGAGATAATTTGTAGAATGAAACTTTGAGCTCAGTTTCTCTTCTTACTTCTTCTTTTTTGTTCTAGTCCTTTCTGACCATCTAGTCTTCCTCTAGTGACCCATTTACTCTGTCAGGGGTCTACTTCCCATTTATTCACCTGGGGGCAAGGAGAGAGTATAACATGAATGATCCTGTCATTCATAACATGAATGGTACTGTCATCTGTGTAGTCTTTCTCTTTTTGGCCCTCATTCCCTCATGCACACTTTTAGATATCAAAGACAGACTTGTAATGCATCACTGCAAGGGCTATAATGTGCATTCAAAATGTTTGCAACCTTCTAAGGCCCTGCCTTCATTTTAACCCACTATTGTGTGACTCTGTTGTATATTTATTTAAGTAATGGGATTAAGGGAAGTATCGTCCAACATGAAGAGTTTGGCCCCTGTAAAAATCACTTCCCTTTTTGATCACTGTAGAGAAATAAAAAAACAAACAAACAAATATATACAATGAAAAACACACCACTTATATTGGTAGCCAGTCACATCATTGTCCTTTATGGCTATTTTGTAAACAGTTATTTCATTATCAGTATAATGAAATAATTATACCTTATCTGTAACCATCTTTTAGACAGCACAGACGTACTGTACTGATAGACTTGACAAAAACAAACCAAATAATTTACTGTGTCATAAACTGTAATGGGTCTTATCATTATGTTATACACAAACAGACCATAACTATTAAAAAATGTCAGACTGTTTATTAAATCAATACACACCAGATTTTAAGTTATTTGAGTGAAATGTGGGAGCTATCATTAAGTTCATTTCAGCACAAAAATAAAAAAGAGATGCAGAATAGCAGATGACTAAAGTAACTATGTCCTCTTCCATTTCTCCCACAGGCAATCAATGTAAATGTCCTCCATTTTTGACTCACTGAGGTTACTTTTATAAGTCAAAGCCATGCTGTACACAGATGGGAGCTAAGCAGTTTGTAGACAGCAGTTGCCATGAAGGTAAATTGACTGAGAAAACATTGATGTACACCACATTCATGGAACTTGAGTTTATACTTTAACCCATTTTTGTCTGAATTTGGAGTGGGTGCAAAGGGCTTGCCCCTTGTAAAAATCACTTTCCCTTCTTGATCACTTTAACTGTCTTTCACAGAAGTTTTTCTAATTAATTTGGCTGTGTGCTAAGTTTTGTTGATGAGATAATATGAATTCTACACAGATGACTTTTTAAGCTAAAATGATTCCATTACCTTCAGGTTTAAATACTGGGTGATTTTTGCCTGGGCACAGCTCTCAGAATACATCTTAATTGTTTCTATATTGCTGAACATCCTAAGCTAAGTTTGCTATCAGAATATATATATATATATATATCTATATATATATATATATATATATATATATATATATATATATATATATATATATATATATATATATATATATATGTCTGTGTGTGTGTGTGTGTGTGTGTGTATATACACATATATATATATATATACACACACACACACACACACACACACACACACACACACACACACACACACTACTAATTTCATAGTTGTGTGCCGTTTTCCAGACATTACTGATGGGAAAGCAGGGCAGCCACAGTGTATATTTGAAAACACAATAAATTCTGTCAGACAGATTTAGAAATGCAAATGTGTTCTGCATTTCCATTTAAACTAAGTCCTGTATCCTGCATTTTTATTCTAAGTCCTAAACTATGTCACAGAGAGAGGTGAGCAGCTATGTTTTAAGAAGCTATCTGTTATCTCAGGTGTTAATTCAATGCTTCTCTATATATGAATTTATTAAAATTATTAAACATTAAATTTCTCAACTCAAATGAACAAACTAAATACTGTAGGAACACATTAACAGTGGTGCACAGTGATAAATAATAGATAAAGTGGGACACAGGTAAAGGATGATGGACAACATTAAAAGAAGCATGCAAATCATGGGCAATCTCAGAATAACACCACCATAAATCCCATGTCTCTGACATAACATATGTGATTTAGAGTGATCAGAGATGGTTCTGCACAAACGCACTTGTACAACTATTATGACATGCCTGCACTGTATGAAGGTAATCATGCACACTGTTTTGACACAGTAACATCTGCTGGAGGTGTTAGGGGGGACACTGCTATACCTGTATGTGACATTATGATCAATACAGGCTACTTGACTGGTGTGCATGTCATATAAATATGGCATAATTCACACTGTTACAAATGTGACCCATGACATTAATGTTGTCAAACAGCTATGTATGTAGTGTATGCATGACCAGAACAGGTATCACACATGCATCTTGTGTAACAACTTGATGGGGGCCCTGCACCATCAGACAGTAATGTTTATGCCACAAAAAGAATACCTAGGTATGGCCAATAAGATGTGTGACAGCTCTTTGTGGCAAGTGTGGTACATTTCAGTTACACATCACTGGACGATGTGTAGTAAGGTACATGAAGAAGGGTTTATTGTACTCAGTTATTGGTGTGATGAAGGATGGCCTGTGATATGGTTCTTTCACATAATTAGTAGTTGTGTTATATACAAGGGAGTAGTCAGCACTGTGGCCACATGCTGGTGGATGTTCCACATACCATATACCCCAGGACACAGGTCACATACCTATTGGTCAGATTATGGGGTGTGATAGTTACATTATACTTGAGTTGTGTGTTTGTTTTCATGATGTAACAAATCCCCTAATGTTTTTGTGTCATTGCAGGTGTTGTCATGACTGTGGCAGCAATCTTTGGCCTGTGTTGCTACTGTCTGTATTATACTAATATCACAGTTGAAGACAATGATTGCCCACAATCTATAGTCCTACAGACAGCTGTTTGGACACAGGATATGTTTATCATTTGTGATGTATGTGACAAATAATAGACAGGAAAGGGCCTAGCAGACAGCCTTGATGTATGGACCTGATCATTGGACCTGAGATGTAGGTCACTTCACACATTTATTTAGATGCCACATATGTGATACAGTGGTCTCCCCACTTGGTGATATAGGTGTTTATGGCCACATCTGACAGTGTTGACTGAATACCTCAGTGTGGATTTATGCCAAATGCCTTGGGCTTGTCAGGTTCAAAAGGATGACAATGTTGGCATCATGCATGCCCTTTATGACCACATTGAGAAAATCTACCAGATGTAACAGACATGATGTAGCATTAACAACTCACACAGGTCTGGTAAACATGGCTGGGATATTACTAGTGTCCATTTAGAAAAGGTCCATGATGACATGTTGGCCTACCTCACAGATGAGGAGAGTCAGGATGTGTCAATGCATGCATGCATTTGGTGCGCTCCTTAACCCCAACTCACATGGGTGCATGTTGATATACACCTTTGTACAGGAACATAGTCTGTGTAGAGAGTGCATTGAAGAGTGTATTCAACCATGTCAGCAAAGTGTATGTGCTGAGTCATGCAATAAATGATCTGTGATGTTGTCACAGCCCAGTGATTCTGTGTGACAGGACTGGATGAAGGTAAGATAGTGCATACTGCCTATCCTGATCTGGCCTAGGGTTTGAACATAATCCCCCATGCATTTATCACTGAGAATGTTTCCCAGCTGGGGATTAGCCCTTATGCCACTAGATGGGTAACCAATTGGCTCACTGACAAAATACGTAGTGAAAGATGGTGAATCAACCTGTACAAGTAGAGCTATCACCATTGGCATACAACAGGGATCTGTGGTTGGGCCTTTACTGCTTGGAATCTATTTCCTGACAGTTCAGGCTAAAGTATACAGCCTTTGGCTTACTGTGTTTGCTGATTCTTGCATACTGGGAGCAACCATAGTGTCCACCGATGATAATAACAAACTACTGGTGGGGCTAACACAAACAAATGAGTGGTGACAAAGCCACACAGACTACAAATAAATGCAAAAATATGTCTTTATTTTGTGCTTCTGCAAAGTAGAATTCCCTGGTAATTACAGAATTGACAACAGTCCCACTATGTTGAAACCCAGTAATGCAAGCACTGGCAACACATGTAGATAGCAATCTGAACTTTGACTACAAAGTGTCCACACTGATATTGAAAGCCTATGTTTTACACATCATAAGTCATGCCATCATATTCAGGTCTGAGGATTATATTACAGCACTGTACTTGAACCTCAGTAGAACACTAATAGAGTATAATGTTCTGTTTTGCATGTACCTCAGTAGAAACATGCAGCAGCTGAAGAGACCACAGGGGGTATATCACCAGTAGAACACAGGGCCTACAAACCATTCCAAAGCCAAAATACAATAATCTGTATCATACAGGATGAGGTGATGTCTGCCTGGATTGCAGGTCAATCTCTGACCCTGCCTTGGTGGGAATAGTGCACAGTCACATATCAGATATAGCTTCTGACATCAACAGTCTCTGGTGAGGAGAATATGGTAACAGTGTCCCACATGCTGGTGTAAAAGTTTCTCTGTAATGTCACACACACACACACACACACACACACACACACACACACACACACACACACACACACACACACACACACACACACACACACACACACACACACACAATCCAGTTGACTGCAGTGAGAACAGAACCCCTACCTATCTAAGTACACATACTATAGAACTCTGCATTGAAGGGAAGTGCCACAGCTCAAGCCTGACCGGGATTGTCTCAGATAACACTTTATGGCTGATGACATCAGCAGTATCTGGTGAGGAGAATATGGTAATAACAGTGTCCCATATGGAGGTGTAAAAGGCTATCTGTAATGTCAAGTAACTGCAAACACACACACACACACAAACACACGCACACACACACACACACACACACACACACACACACACACACACACACACACACCAGTTAACTGCATTGAGAACAGAACCCCTACCTATCTAAGTACACAGACTACAGAACTTTGTATTTAAGGCACGCGCCTCAGCTCAAGTCTGATTTGAACTGTCTCAGACAGCACTTTATTGATGACATCAGCAGGGTCTGGTGAGGAGAATATGGTAATAACACTGCCACATGCTGGTATAAAGACTCTTCTTAATGTCAAACAACTACACAAACACACCCCTTCAGTTGAACACAGTGAGAACAGAACCCTTACCTATCTAAATACACAGACTACAGAGCTCAGTACTGTACACAAGAACCACAGCACAAGTCTGACTTTTACAAGGCTGCAGGACAACTTATAGTGGATGACATCAGCAATGGATGTAGGAGAGATGATGTAGGGAGGCCTGCATAAGTGCATAGCTTCATAAGAGGTTGCTAGGCTAATGGCACTCAGGCTTATACAAGCCTAGCTGTGTAAAAACCTAAGTACCCTTATTGAGTATAATTAGATGGTCATTGTTAGCAGAGTGATTTTGTGATCAGCACCAATTGTTGTTGTCCATGAAGGACACAGGTGCCACCTCTGGAGAGAATTTACAATCACCCATCCATTTGACAAGGTTGCACTTGAATAAGGTCATCGAAGAACACTGCTTCACATGCAGTGTGGGAGCCTATTCCAGAGTAGTGGCATTCACTGGGAGATATATCTATCTTTCCAGCATGTTCTGTTTATGTCATAGACTAGATTGAGATCCCTGGAGCAAGTTATTCCTGTCTCATTGGATTTGCAGATGTCCAGCATTTCCATTAGAACAGAGACTGAGATTGTGCTGTAGGCCAGGCACATATAACCTCTCAGCAGCCTGTATGATATTCAGTACAGTGACAGGGCTCAGTCTTTCCATTTATGTCATATTTTGGATTCTCTGGATTCTCCTGGTCAGAAACATTTGTGGTTTCTCCAGTTGCTGAAGGTGTCTGGGGAGGTACATTACAGAAGGGATAATTGTACCCAATTAGTGATCTGATAAAGGGTGAGTATAGTGGAGCTATGACCTTCCTGGTCTTGGATTTAATATAGAATGCATGTCTTACCATTATGCAGACAATGATGGAAGTGTAGATCGCTATCAACCTGTGTTCCCAAGTCTCACATCACTGAGCTTAGTGGGGTGCTATGTAGATCATAATTAGCAGGGGTACTTCTTTGCCAAAGAAGACAATGAGGCATATCGTTGTGTTAAGTTTTAGTCAGTGAGTTTGGCAAAAATCATTTCTCTGTGTAGCCCTTTCTGTAATATCTTAACATTGCTAGGGGACTCTATATGATTACGCCCAAATTAGAGTCATCTGCAAGCTTGGTAAGCCACAGGTCATCTACCTTTGCCTGGACTTCAGAGAAATAGTTTTGAAACAGTAGAGGCTGCAGCACAGATTCTTGTGGTACTCCACCGATAACTGGTCAACTAGTGGAGGTGGACTCCCCAACTTTGACAGTGTGTGTTCTGTTGATGAGCCAGTTGGCTACCTATCTAGTAATGTATGAGTTAATCCACAGATGGAAGATTTTCTCTATGATACCTGAATGGGGGAATGTGTCAAAGGCCTTGGCTAAATCAATATTGGATTTGTGTTCTGTTTTCCCTCATCCAGGGCTTTGGGGACACTATCAAAGAAGTCCACTAGGTTTAATAAGCAAGATCTACCCTTGAGTAAGTCAAAGTAAGTTGGGTCAAGAGTGTTGAAGGTCACCTATGTCCCTGTGGATAAAGTCCATGATGATTCTTTCCATAGCCTTGAAGATAAAGCTGGTTAGGCTTATAGGTCAATAGCTCCCAAGGTCAGTTGATGGATGTGTAGACATGTTCAGCTGTGAAGATAGTTCTAGTTCTGCATGTTACCATATTGAGGTGAATTGCATATCACACATTTTATATTAATTTATATAGCTTAGTTGATATATTTATGAACAAGAACGAAGACACCAGGGTTGCAGTGCATGAGGGGAGGAAACACATGTCTCCATTGTAAATATGTGACATATTGTTAGATAAGCCCTTCATCTTGTTATGTTTTCACATGTAGTTTCATGGCATCAAGAGTAAATGGGCAGTAAACAGCACTAATACATGTTAATAATTAGTAGCAGGTTTGCGTATCAGTTGGCTAAGTGTTTGCACATGTGAGATACACATTTTAATTAGTTTCCCTGTCTGAGTGTAGTTAAGCAGTGTGCAAATGTGAGCCATATTGCTAAAAGTATGAGAGTTAGTATTGAGTCTATGAAACACACCTGCTGCTTAGCTGAAGCTGTGGCAGCAGATATAAATGCACTAACATTTTTTTTTAGCCCAGATGATGCTGGGTTTGAATCCAGGTGTATATAATACTTTTAAATAAACAGTGATAATACAATGACATTAATTCTTTATAGTACATGTGTTGCTGTGTGTTGGCATAGCACAGCGGGTTTAAGCGGCAATGCGCGGAGGTAACCACAGCAATGTAGGGCTCCTCACCATTGCTTAACATTGGTGTGCGATGCCAAACTCTGCACAAACATGGAGGCCAAAAAGTGAGGGGATCCACTGCTTTTACTGGTACTTATGTGTGTTGTGTGTGATTCTATTTTTTGACCAGATTATAGGTGTTAAAATGGGGTAGATATGTAAGTGGTGAAATGGGGAGCAAACAGGGGGAAGAACAAAGGGAAAGCAATACATGAATGTGGAGGAGGGAGAGAAGTAAGAGCCATAGCTATTCATTTCTTCAGAAGTGAAAACTGATAATATGTGCAGAATATTAGCTGAATTTGGACTATCACCTCCAGAGAGAGGGGTGACAACAATGTAATCATGTTGTATAGCCAGTTTGACCAAATCAAGTGTGCCAAGAAGAAATGTGTGTGAAATGGAGAGTTATATATAGGATAATATATATTTTTTGTGAGACAGGTGCCATTTTTTAAAATTCAGTAAGAGAAGAAGGCTGGGCAAAGGATGTAGGTATTTCTGGGTCAGATAAGTTGGGTAGGTGAGGAAGCAAATGCAAACAAACAAACACAAGGCACACGGATGGTGAGGGACACAAAAGGTTAGGGGACATCATGATTGGGGTGAGGGAGGGGACAACACAGGCTCATGCTCGTCAAACATGGAGACACTGAGAATTGAGTCCTCACCCACTGGACTGTCATCACTGTCCCATTACTCTGCTTGTAGCTGGAGTGCTTGACATCTTCTCCTCCTGCTTACTATGAGGGAGAGAAGCTTCTCCATCTGGTGTAGGCGTATAGCATTGTTGCATTGCACAACCCTACTCACCAACCTTGGCATCTCCCAGTGGATGATGAAATCCCCACTTCTGCCCCTGCTCCCATAGGGTACCACAGCACCAGCTTCTGGGGGAGTACTACCTGAGGGTGAAGGTAGTGCATGGGCAGCAGAGGCAATGCTACCAGGTTGGGTCCCAGATGTGCAGGGCATTGGTTCTGGAGCCGGTAGAATGGGGCAGGCTGATCACTGGGGCTGGCCTACCCCACTGTGCTGTGTAGCATTTAGTGATTTGGTACACATGGAAGATGTAGACATTTTGATGACACATAACAGAAAATAAAAAAAGAGAGTTAAGGTTGGATGAGAAAAAAAGAAGGGGGAAAAGTAGTCCCATCATATGTGGCATACAATGCATTAACACAATTATACAACTATTTTATCTGAAGTATTACATTTAAGTATACATCCTAACAAATTGCACTATATCTACAGATTACTGAAAACAATCCTTGAAATGTGCATATATTGCACATATGCCACTTCCAATTATACAGATTACAGATAACAGCAGGCATTTATGCCACTTGTGTAGAATTTAATTTAATATAAATATTATTAAAGAAATGCAGTATTTTATAGTTGTGACCTGTGGCATTTGAACCCAGAATCTCTGACTACAGTCTCATATTTGACTCCTAATGTTGGTTTGAGCCACAGACTAATGCATGGATACTTGCTTTTACAGTTAGGATATGAATGCTCAATTTGCTACAACTGTATAAAAACCCAAAAATCTAATTTAACTTTTAAAGTTACAATAATATTTTCCTTGTGCTGCATACATACCACTTGCTTCCCTTAGTCTCTCCATTCGAGCATCATGACCCTGTCTTTTGAACTCAAGTTTGGCATTAGTGGGGAAAGAACAGAAAAGAACAAAGGAGCATTATGCATACAACTCTTGCCTATATTTAACTTTCTAAGCATTATGAATACTCTCTTATTATCATACTTAACACAGCAGTGGGATGAGGGTGGTTTCAAATTCAGTCAACCAACAGTTGAGAGTATCCCTTTTGCATCTTTGTAGGTCATTCAAATGATCCCTACACTGTTCTTCAGTGCATGGGATGCCAGTGGTACTGAATACAGCCTGAGCCAAACTACTGTATGCCTCAGACATTTACTGGGAGCCAGAATAATCCTCCTGCAGAATCCATTTGCAGTGGTGCTTTATTAGGAGTCCAATAAATATACTGGACTTCTGTACAGCCCATCTCTGTGCCCTAAACTGGGCAGTTTCCCCATTAACTCCAAACATGTCTAACACCCGAACTAGAGCAATGTCAACTAATGCTTTCCCGCCAATTCCAGTTATTGCATTTACTGGTAGTGCACAAACCTGAGGAATGATGCCAACCACTTTAGAGTGATGTTAAGCTTGACCTTAGTTTGAGGAGTGTCTGCTGATGTAACTCTGAAATATATATTTAAAATTGGAAACTAACTGTTAGGTGAATTATTTTGCAGAAGTGCTCTGAGGGCATAATTGTCATGATCTGCCATATTTGTTTTTGGCTTAATGATAAAAATTGATTTTTAAAGTGTGGGATTCAAACCTAGATATAAGGGACAAAACATTTTATTCCACAACATTGATTTTCCATCTTTGCCACTGAAGAAGTGCTGCTCAAACATAGTCAGGAATCATTCATAAATACAGCTGACAGTCTGAGGTATTATACATGATTTGAACTGAGCTACTGCACAATGATACCAACAGGTATTGCCAATATACTGGCCAACAGATTCAGTGCCAACTTTACCCCTCCCACCAAAGGACCAGTGACAATACCAGTAGAGTGCCAGGCACCCAGTATTACTGCTGTACAGGTTTAAACAGCACTGTCCAAGGCCAAGAATACAGCTTTTGTGGGACCTGACAATATCCCTGGCTGCGTTCTACATGAACTACATAGTGAACTGGCACCTCACCTGCTTGCCCTGTTCAAGCCCAACCTCACCTCAGGCTTTGTCTCTACCAAATGGTACACTGCTACAGTCATCCCTCTCCACAAAGGAGGAGTGACTACAGACCCTGGGAACTATTTTCCCATTAGCCTGATGAGTCTGATATGCAAAGCTATGGAATGCATCATCATGGACCTAATAAACAAGGGTATAGGGAATCTCCAAACTCTGTATCCCACACAGTTTGGTTTTGTGAAGGGTAGATCATGCCTGCTTAACTTGGTCAACTTCTTTGAGTCAGTCACCAGAGCTGTGGATGAATGCAAGATGGTTCATACAGCCTACCTTGATCTGGCCAAGGCTTTTGATACCATTCTCTACTCAGGAATCATAGAAAAACTCACTAAGCTAGGCATCAACCCCTATATCACTAGGTGGGTTGCAAATTGGCTCATAGGTAGAACCCACAGTGTGAAAGTAGCTGAATTCCAAGTCAGACTGTCAACCAGTCATGAGTGGAGTCCCACAGGGTTTGGTCCTGGGTCATCTCTGTTTTTTTATCTACTTCTCTGAAGTCCAGGCCAACATGAAGGGACTCTGGCTGACAAAGTTCACAGATGATTGCAAGTTGGGAGCTATTATTAACTTTCCAAGTGATGTTGACATCCTACAGAAAGTCCTTACTGAGACCAACGACTGGTGTCAGAACCATGGTCTTAAGCTCAATGCCAAAAAAATGTGTCATCATCCCCTTTGGGAAAAACCCAGTTCCCATGAATTACCACAGTGATGGTAGTCCACTGAACACAGAAGGCGTTATAAGAGATTTGGGAACACAGGTTGATAGCAACCTCTCTTTTGACAACCACATTGCCACTGTGGTCAGAAAGTCCTTCTGTGTGGCACATCTCATTACTAAGGGTTTTGCATTCAGGAATAAAGATGTCATTGCCTCTGTCTACTCTTCCCTCATTAAGCCAATCATTGAGTAAAATGCCCCATTTGGCATGTACCTCACTAAACACCTGCAACAACTGGAGAGGCTGCAAAAGTACCTCACAAAGAGGATCCTAGGCCTTAAACATTATCCTATATGGACAGACTCAAAAATTTCCAACTATTCTGTCTCATATCACCTACTTAGATGCAATCTCTGCTTGACTTACAAAACCATGTCTGACCCAGCTCTGTTAGAAATGCTACATCTAAAGAAATCCAAATCCCTCTGCACCACATGCTCCAGAGACTTCAACCTCATTACCACAATCAATAGAACATGCTGGAGGTACAGGTTAATAACCCAGAGACTGCCCATGCTATGGAATAGACTTCCCATATATGTCAATCAGAGCACCTCACTGGCCCTCTTCAAGAGAAATCTTGATGAGTGGATGGGAAATAGAAAATTCACCCCAGAGATCACTCCAGTGGCTTTACTCAACATAGGCACTGGGAACTAAGGTCAGGTGACATGATCCCAGGGTAATCCTATGGGCTAGGCTTGTAAAGGCTCCAAGGCCATTAGCCTAGTACACACCTATGAACTTATGAACCTATGTGTGTGACCTGACAAGGTTATTGTATATAGAGCCATTTGTTTATGTGTTTTATGTAATTGTGAAGGCCATGCAAGTCCTGATGGCAGAATTATACCTAAATAACTATAGTAGACAGTATACCCTCAGTTATATACCTGAAAACACAATAAGGGTATATTATCCCTCATATGTATAATTCATATCAACACCACAACTGAAAGTGTTATAATTGTGAGTGAATATAATGGGAAGTGAAACAACAGTAAAAATGCCTGGAATATCTTGCATTTGAACTCACGACCATATGTATGGCAGTCCTACACTTACATTTGTTGCCACAAGAATACTGAAATAACACTTGTATATTTTTCAGTTCATTGCTATAAAGTGCACATCATGTACTAGAACCCAGGACCATCTGTGCTCCAGCCCTAGACTTACTCCTGCTGCCTCAGGACTAGTTACATGACATTTCCATAATTTCCTACTCATTCTTAAGTTCTCTGTCTTAACTGCTGTGCAACGCTACTTAGCGTGTTTGCCTGGTACCCAAGAGAATTAATTGAATGCATCCATTTTCAATTACTGGCTGTGTCCTGTCTGCAAATGTTTGATGAATGCAGCTGTTTTGGAACCTTGCTAACCACCACATGTTGTACAATGGAAAGCAAAAATTGCAACAGTGTGTTGTTTTTGAACTTTGCACTTTTACAGAAGTCCTGTCTGCAGGTGTTCTGTCTGCCTCCTGTGTGGACCACTAGTCTGGGTTTTTGCACTAAGCGTTGTGCAAACGAAACAAGCACAGCCAAACCTGACATTGCTTTTCAACATTTCCCTTGTTTGCACCAAGCCTCACATCATGCAAACACTGGCAGAAAAATGAATAAATCAATAAAAGGGAAAAGTAGTTTAAATGAAGAAAAGCAATATATTTACTAAACACTACAAAATGTTTGTGATATACATGAAATATTTCTACAAAGGCTTGGATTTGCACTCTTACTCCAATGAACCTTCATTTATCCTTCTTTGCCACACAGCTTTGCAACAGGGAAATGAAATCATTCTGCATACAACCAACTGCAACATCATCCACAGTACTGAGAAACCACATGACAGCTATTTGTACATGCATTAATTTCAGATGTAGTGCACTGAGTGATCACACAACCAGTTATGACTATTACTTGCAAAAATGCAGCTCTGTCTTTATTACTCATTCTTGTCTTATCTGACCAGTAATCTGAGACATGCAGTCTGTAAGCAATTTTATGTAATTGTCCTTAAAATGTGTGAGGATATTAAATGGCAATAATATACAGCTATAAACAAATGAAGGGGAGGTTGGATGTTACTGAGTAGAACCTGTGAACTGTGTGCCACTAAATTACATTTCCAACCTTGATACAATTACTTCTATATACTTTGTAAGTCTAACCTGACACACCCACTGGAGGTAGGGCAGTCTGCATTGCTGTTGTGTTTACTTTTCTATACCAGTAAAAATCTGCATACAGTAATCATTCACGGATGCAGTCCATTAGCAACAAATAATGAGGGAGTGCCTGCACTATATTTGCATCTGATACACTGAGCCAAGTATTTGGAATTCAGCAATTCTAATGAGTTCACACCTCATTTTCATCTACACCATGCTAACAGCCCTGAATCTATACCTTAAAAAGAGAGCTGTGTTGCTAGGAAACCTGATGATGAGGAGAGTTGTTTATGTGGTTTGCACAGAAGAGGCTATTACTTTGGGATGTATCTGCACAGAAGGCTATTGAACTGGAGGAAGTATGCTTGCATTTTTCAGCTATATACTGCAGATGCTGAAATGTCATTAAGAAAAATCTGTTTTATATATATATATATATATATATATATATATATATATATATATATATATATATGTATATATATATGGATCTAGGACGTTTGATTGCGTGATCAAATGTCCGAATCCATAACCACCAAACACACTTTAACTGAAAAAGCGCTTTCATTAAAGCGTGTCAATAAAAAAAAAAAAACACTACGTTTACATGTTTGCAGGAGGGCTTCACACCCCTGCACCCCCCACACTCTACCTACTTTAATATTCTCCCTCTGAGATCACCTTCATCCACACCATAGTACGGCCTCGGCAACAGACATACTTATGTAAAAGTGCTTCTTCTGTGAAAAGCATTTTCGCGTAAGTATGCTCGCACATAATGGATTTGGACATTTGAGCTGTTGATCAAACCCTCAATCCATATATATATATATATATATATATATATATATATATATATATATATATATATATATATATATATTTATTTATAATCAAATGCTACTGTTATATGTATGCATTACTTACAAGTGTACTGATGTCATGGGCATGTTTGTCAGTGCATTTCACATGTATACATGATTGGCAATAGCTTAAAATGGAATGCTTTGTGTTAAATCAGTACACATGTTACAGGGACAGGTCATTTGATAGCACTTTTAGAATTTCACTGATGGTTTATTAGCAAAATGTGTCATTTGCCTTTTCTTTTGGGAGTGGGGAAGCAAAGCTGCATTTCTGTTTTGCCATAAACAAGGATATGTTGCCATTGTTACTCTTCCTTGT
The DNA here is from genome assembly GCF_019279795.1 of Protopterus annectens. Classification (NCBI taxonomy): domain Eukaryota; kingdom Metazoa; phylum Chordata; order Ceratodontiformes; family Protopteridae; genus Protopterus; species Protopterus annectens. Next base: position 1,065,556,859 of record NC_056735.1, on the reverse strand, counting down.
TTTGCAGCCAGCCTTGCTCTGTGTGTGAATGTAATATGTTACAACCATACAATTTCTGCTGTTCGTATTTCAAATATCTAGACTGTTTTGTTTTTCCAGTGGGTAATACTGAAATGCTACCTTTTCTGTTTTATCTGTTAACAGGTATGCTTTAGTTATCTGATACTTATGTATATTGTCCATCTGTTGTGTTTTAGGACACCTAGGACTATGGCACCCAGGAATCTCAATCCGCAAAAACACCCTTCAGTGACCCTGAGAATCAGGTCATTGTGCAAGCTTTTAGGCAACATGGTGCCCTTCTGCTTGAGAGGGGATGTAGAGATATGTAAGACAGAATGCAAATTTGGCAGTAGCGAGTTGCAAATGTGAATGCTGTAGACAGCCACAACAGCACATATGATCGGGTGCACCATAGGGCCACTGACATGATCTCATCTGCATGGAGGAGAGCAGCTGCAGTGGCTCGTGATTGAATGGGTAATGAGGGGGCTGCCACAGAACCACGAATAACAACAAATGAAGAGTTCCTTTTCACTGTCAGGGATCTGGACAGCTACCAGGAAAGTGCAGAACAGCACATCCTTGTCATTGGTGCTACTGTTTCAGGGACAGTAAGTTTGTCCCAGGAGGAGCTTCCAGGTAGCCTTATGTATCTCAGTTGTTAAATACACTTGTATAGTAAAATATTTACCTTGATACGTTAGTTCTATTTAACAAGAAACTGGTTGGGAGATTGCAGATTGCTAGAGTTAACAACACATTCTGACTGATTACACATGGGCTTAGGTTAGACTTGTCATCCAAGTTCTTGTTGAAACTATAGTTAATGGACATATAAAGGGAAAAAGTTTTACACCCTTTGTTACTGTTAATTTTGATGATGTTGTCCTTCCATTTTGCTTCCCTTCCTCCAGGACCATCCAGCATGTGGAGCCTACAATCATCTGCAAATGGTAAGCCAAACATTTTTGTGTCAGTACTTATGATCAGCCCAAAGAAATATTTAGTTAGTGATAATGGTGTCAGGACTGTTGTGTGTATTGCTGTACTGCCTATAATATTGGCACCACTGTTAGTTTGTTAGCATATATTGGAATATACCAGCGTAGGTATTAATTTTTTTCTGGGTTTGTTGCTTATTATGACAGGTGATCCAGTTAGTGGAAGTGTGAGACTTCTACCACCTGATGTCCGAGTATTAGCAGACTCTGATGATGTTGGTGGCCAAACAGAGGCACAGTCAGGGGATACAGGGTTTGAATCTGACACTGAGGTTGATATACAGCCATCCCCTGTAATTCCAATGGACACAGCCAGTAGGCCTACACCTACCCATTCCAGTGTGCCCTCAAATATTGGACAGGTGGAGTGTGAGATATGCGATCAGGGAAGTGTGGTTACTGTGGCTTCATTACCATTGACTCTGGCCATAGCCATGTGTGAATGAGGTGCCATGAAGGAGGGTTGTTAGGGGTGCTCAGAAAAGGCCTGCTGTCCATCCTTCACCCAATCCAGATGTCTCTTCCCGTTCCACTCAATGTATGTTTAGGGCAATCATAGAGCACAGGCTTGTTCCCATGGGTCCTCGAGAGAAATGCTTAGCATTGTAGATGTGGCATAGGCTGACATGTATGACTTCCTCCACCATGTTGCTGATTCAATGGAGTGGATGAATGACACATTGTAACTGCCGGCATATGTGATGAAACTTCTGCTGGGAGCAGAACGGCTTCCTCGTGTGTGTAGGTCAACCACATCATTTGCTGTTAGCCAAGGTAGCCATGCCCCATTACACTCCCATAGAGGCAGTACTTCCACTTCTCCTTCAGTGGATAAGCTGTCCACACCCAGAGATGACAGGCCATTGGGTCATGGTCTTGGGTGTCCTCATGAGGGGAACTCATCCAGCAGACATCACTCACATTCAGGTAGCAGCAGTATATCTGACAGTGGGTGTGGATGTGCCAGTGCAATGCCTAGCAGAGCCAGTGCTCATGGTAGGCTATGACAATGATTAACTGCCACCTCTTGCATGCATGGCTCACACCTGTTTGGCATACCAAGCACACAGCTTGGCTGTGTTCATGCAGACACACACACACCAGTTTTACTTGGAGGACCCATACAGATAGACAGACACACACACACACACACACACACACACACACACACACACACACACACACACACACACAAACACACACACTACTAATTTCATAGTTGTGTGCCGTTTTCCAGACATTACTGATGGGAAAGCAGGGCAGCCACAGTGTATATTTGAAAACACAATAAATTCTGTCAGACAGATTTAGAAATGCAAATGTGTTCTGCATTTCCATTTAAACTAAGTCCTGTATCCTGCATTTTTATTCTAAGTCCTAAACTATGTCACAGAGAGAGGTGAGCAGCTATGTTTTAAGAAGCTATCTGTTATCTCAGGTGTTAATTCAATGCTTCTCTATATATGAATTTATTAAAATTATTAAACATTAAATTTCTCAACTCAAATGAACAAAATAAATACTGTAGGAACACATTAACAGTGGTTCACAGTGAAAAATAACAGATAAAGTGGGACACAGATAAAGGATGATGGACAACATTAAAAGAAGCATGCAAATCATGGGCAATCTCAGAATAACACCACCATAAATCCCATGTCTCTGACATAACATATGTGATTTAGAGTGATCAGAGATGGTTCTGCACAAACGCACTTGTACAACTATTATGACATGTCTGCACTGTATGAAGGTAATCATGCACACTGTTTTGACACAGTAACATCTGCTGGAGGTGTTAGGAGGGACACTGCTATACCTGTATGTGACATTATGATCAATACAGGCTACTTGACTGGTGTGCATGTCATATAAATATGGCATAATTCACACTGTTACAAATGTGACCCATGACATTAATGTTGTCAAACAGCTATGTATGTAGTGTATGCATGACCAGAACAGGTATCACACATGCATCTTGTGTAACAACTTGATGAGGGTCCTGCACCATCAAACAGTAATGTTTATGCCACAAAAAGAATACCTAGGTATGGCCAATAAGATGTGTGACAGCTCTTTGTGGCAAGTGTGGTACATTTCAGTTACACATCACTGGACGATGTGTAGTGAGGTACATAAAGAAGGGTTTATTGTACTCAGTTATTGGTGTGATGAAGGATGTGAACTATGCAGGTATTATGGCCTGTGATATGGATCTTTCACATACTTAGTAGTTGTGTTATATACAAGGGAGTAGTCAGCACTGTGGCCACATGCTGGTGGATGTTCCACATTACCATATACCCCAGGACACAGGTCACATACCTATTGGTCAGATTATGGGGTGTGATAGTTACATTATACTTGAGTTGTGTGTTTGTTTTCATGATGTAACAAATCCCCTAATGTTTTTGTGTCATTGCAGGTGTTGTCATGACTGTGGCAGCAATCTTTGACCTGTGTTGCTACTGTCTGTATTATACTAATATCACAGTTGAAGACAATGATTGCCCACAATCTATAGTCCTACAGACAGCTGTTTGGACACAGGATATGTTTATCATTTGTGATGTATGTGACAAATAATAGACAGGAAAGGCCCTAGCAGACAGCCTTGATGTATGGACCTGATCATTGGACCTGAGATGTAGGTCACTTCACACATTTATTTAGATGCCACATATGTGATACAGTGGTCTCCCCACTTGGTGATATAGGTGTTTATGGCCACATCTGACAGTGTTGACTGAATACCTCAGTGTGGATTTATGCCAAATGCCTTGGGCTTGTCAAGTTCAAAAGGATGACAATGTTGTCATCATGCATGCCCTTTATGACCACATTGAGAAAATCTACCAGATGTAACAGACATGATGTAGCATTAACAACTCACACAGGTCTGTTAAACATGGCTGGGATATTACTAGTGTCCATTTAGAAAAGGTCCATGATGACATGTTGGTCTACCTCACAGATGAGGAGAGTCAGGATGTGTCAATGCATGCATGCATTGGGTGCGCTCCTTAACCCCAACTCACATGGGTGCATGTTGATGTACACCTTTGTACTGGAACATAGTCTGTGTAGAGAGTGCATTTTAGAGTGTATTCAACCATGTCGGCAAAGTGTATGTGCTGAGTCATGCAATAAATGATCTGTGATGTTGTCACAGCCCAGTGATTCTGTGTGACAGGCCTGGATGACGGTAAGGTAGTGCATACTGCCTATCCTGATCTGGCCTAGGGTTTGAACATAATCCCCCATGCATTTATCACTGAGAATGTCTCCCAGCAGGGGATTAGCCCTTATGCCACTAGATGGGTAACCAATTGGCTCACTGACAAAATACGTAGTGAAAGATGGTGAATCAACCTGTACAAGTAGAGCTATCACCATTGGCATACAACAGGGATCTGTGGTTGGGCCTTTACTGCTTGGAATCTATTTCCTGACAGTTCAGGCTAAAGTATACAGCCTTTGGCTTACTGTGTTTGCTGATTCTTGCATACTGGGAGCAACCATAGTGTCCACCGATGATAATAACAAACTACTGGTGGGGCTAACACAAACAAATGAGTGGTGACAAAGCCACACAGACTACAAATAAATGCAAAAATATGTCTTTATTTTGTGCTTCTGCAAAGTAGAATTCCCTGGTAATTACAGAATTGACAACAGTCCCACTATGTTGAAACCCAGTAATGCAGGCACTGGCAACACATGTAGATAGCAATCTGAACATTGACTACAAAGTGTCCACACTGGTATTGAAAGCCTATGTTTTGCACATCATAAGTCATGCCATCATATTCAGGTCTGAGGATTATATTACAGCACTGTACTTGAACCACAGTAGAACACTAATAGAGTATAATGTTCTGTTTTGCATGTACCTCAGTAGAAACATGCAGCAGCTGAAGAGACCACAGGGGGTATATCACCAGTAGAACACAGGGCCTACAAACCATTCCAAAGCCAAAATACAATAATCTGTATCATACAGGATGAGGTGATGTCTGCCTGGAATGCAGGTCAATCTCTGACCCTGCCTTGGTGGGAATAGTGCACAGTCACATATCAGATATAGCTTCTGACATCAACAGTGTCTGGTGAGGAGAATATGGTAACAGTGTCCCACATGCTGGTGTAAAAGTTTCTCTGTAATGTCACACACACACACACACACACACACACACACACACACACACACACACACACACACACACACACACACACACACACACACACACAATCCAGTTGACTGCAGTGAGAACAGAACCCCTACCTATCTAAGTACACAGACTATAGAACTCTGTATTTAAGGGAAGTGCCACAGCTCAAGCCTGACTGGGATTGTCTCAGATAACACTTTATGGCTGATGACATCAGCAGTATCTGGTGAGGAGAATGTGGTAATAACAGTGTCCCATATTGAGGTGTAAAAGGCTATCTGTAATGTCAAGTAACTGCAAACACACACACACACACACACACACACACACACACACACACACACACACACACACACACACACACACACACACACACACACACACACACACACACACACACACACACACACACACACACACACACACACACACACACACACCAGTTAACTGCAGTGAGAACAGAACCCCTACCTATCTAAGTACACAGACTACAGAACTTTGTATTTAAGGCACGCGCCTCAGCTCAAGTCTGATTTGAACTGTCTCATACAGCACTTTATTGATGACATCAGCAGGGTCTGGTGAGGAGAATATGGTAATAACACTGCCACATGCTGGTATAAAGACTCTTCTTAATGTCAAACAACTACACAAACACACCCCTTCAGTTGAACACAGTGAGAACAGAACCCTTACCTATCTAAATACACAGACTACAGACTTCAGTACTGTACACAAGAACCACAGCACAAGTCTGACTTTTACAATGCTGCAGGACAACTTATAGTGGATGACATCAACAATGGATGTAGGAGAGATGATGTATTGAGGCCTGCATAAGTTCATAGCTTCATAAGAGGTTGCTAGGCTAATGGCACTCAGGCTTATACAAGCCTAGCTGTGTAAAAACCTAAGTACCCTTATTGAGTATAATTAGATGGTCATTGTTAGCAGAGTGATTTTGTGATCAGCATCAATTGTTGTTGTCCATGAAGGACACAGGTGCCACCTCTGGAGAGAATTTACAATCACCCATCCATTTGACAAGGTTGCACTTGAATAGGGTCATCAAAGAACACTGCTTCACATGCAGTGTGGGAGCCTATTCCAGAGTAGTGGCATTCACTGGGAGATATATCTATCTTTCCAGCATGTCCTGTTTATGTCACAGACTAGATTGAGATCCCTGGAGCAAGTTATTCCTGTCTCATTGGATTTGCAGATGTCCAGCATTTCCATTAGAACAGAGACTGAGATTGTGCTGTAGGCCAGGCACAGATAACCTCTCAGCAGCCTGTATGATATTCAGTACAGTGACAGGGCTCAGTCTTTCCATTTATGTCATATTTTGGATTCTGTGGATTCTCCTGGTCAGAAACATTTGTGGTTTCTCCAGTTGCTGAAGGTGTCTGGGGAGGTACATTACAGAAGGGATAATTGTACCCAATTAGTGATCTGATAAGGGGTGAGTATAGTGGAGCTATGACCTTCCTGGTCTTGGATTTAATATAGAATGCATGTCTTACCATTATGCAGACAATGATGGAAGTGTAGATCGCTATCAACCTGTGTTCCCAAGTCTCACATCACTGAGCTTGAGCTTAGTGGTGTGCTATGTAGATCATAATTAGCAGGGGTACTTCTTTGCCAAAGAAGACAATGAGGCATATTGTTGTGTTAAGTTTTAGTCAGTGAGTTTGGCAAAAATCATTTCTCTGTGTCAGCCCTTTCTGTAATATCTTAACATTGCTAGGGGACTCTATATGATTACACCCAAATTAGAGTCATCTGCAAGCTTGGTAAGCCACAGGTCATCTACCTTTGCCTGGACTTCAGAGAAATAGTTTTGAAACAGTAGAGGCCGCAGCACAGATTTTTGTGGTACTCCACCGATAACTGGTCAACTAGTGGAGGTGGGCTCCCCAACTTTGACAGTGTGTTTTCTGTTGATGAGCCAGTTGGCTACCTATCTAGTAATGTATGAGTTAATCCACAGATGGAAGATTTTCTCTATGATACCTGAATGGGGGAATGTGTCAAAGGCCTTGGCTAAATCAATATTGGATTTGTGTCCTGTTTTCCCTCATCCAGGGCTTTGGGGACACTATCAAAGAAGTCCACTAGGTTTAATAAGCAAGATCTACCCTTGAGTAAGTCAAAGTAAGTTGGGTCAAGAGTGTTGAAGGTCACCTATGTCCCTGTGGATAAAGTCCATGATGATTCTTTCCATAGCCTTGAAGATAAAGCTGGTTAGGCTTATAGGTCAATAGCTCCCAAGGTCAGTTGATGGATGTGTAGACATGTTCAGCTGTGAAGATAGTTCTAGTTCTGCATGTTACCATATTGAGGTGAATTGCATATCACACATTTGATATTAATTTATATAGCTTAGTTGATATATTTATGAACAAGTACGAAGACACCAGGGTTGCAGTGCATGAGGGGAGGAAACGCATGTCTCCATTGTAAATATGTGACATATTGTTAGATAAGCCCTTCATTTTGTTATGTTTTCACATGTAGTTTCATGGCATCAAGAGTAAATGGGCAGTAAACAGCACTAATCGATGTTAATAATTAGTAGCAGGTTTGCGTAACAGTTGGCTAAGTGTTTGCACATGTGAGATACACATTTCAATTATTTTCCCTGTCTGAGTGTAGTTAAGCAGTGTGCAAATGTGAGCCATATTGCTAAAAGTATGAGAGTTAGTATTGAGTCTATGAAACACACCTGCTGCTTAGCTGAAGCTGTGGCAGCAGATATAAATGCACTAACATTTTTTTTTAGCCCAGATGATGCTGGGTTTGAATCCAGGTGTATATAATACTTTTAAATAAACAGTGATAATGCAATGACATTAATTCTTTATAGTACATGTGTTGCTGTGTGTTGGCATAGCACAGCGGGTTTAAGCAGCACTGCGCGGAAGTAACCACAGCAATGTAGGGCTCCTCACCATTGCTTAACATTGGTGTGCGATGCCAAACTCTGCACAAACATGGAGGCCAAAAAGTGAGGGGATCCACTGCTTTTACTGGTAGTTATGTGTGTTGTATGTGATTCTATTTTTTGACCAGATTATAGGTGTTAAAATGGGGTAGATATGTAAGTGGTGAAATGGGGAGCAAACAGGGGGAAGAACAAAGGGAAAGCAATACATGAATGTGGAGGAGGGAGAGAGGTAAGAGCCATAGCTATTCATTTCTTCAGAAGTGAAAACTGATAATATGTGCAGAATATTAGCTGAATTTGGACTATCACCTCCAGAGAGAGGGGTGACAATCATGTTGTATAGCCAATTTGACCAAATCAAGTGTGCCAAGAAGAAATGTGTGTGAAATGGAGAGCTATATATAGGATAATATATATTTTTTGTGAGACAGGTGCCATTTTTTAAAATTCAGTAAGAGAAGAAGGCTGGGCAAAGGATGTAGGTATTTCTGGGTCAGATAAGTTGGGTAGGTGAGGAAGCAAATGCAAACAAACAAACACAAGGCACACGGATGGTGAGGGACACAAAAGGTTAGGGGACATCATGATTGGGGTGAGGGAGGGGACAACACAGGCTCATGCTCATCAAACATGGAGACACTGAGAATTGAGTCCTCACCCACTGGACTGTCATCACTGTCCCATTACTCTGCTTGCAGCTGGAGTGCTTGACATCTTCTCCTCCTGCTTACTATGAGGGAGAGCAGCTTCTCCATCTGGTGTAGGTGTATAGCATTGTTGCATTGCACAACCCTACTCACCAACCTTGGCATCTCCCAGTGGATGATGAAATCCCCACTTCTGCCCCTGCTCCCGTAGGGTACCACAGCACCAGCTTCTGGGGGAGTACTACCTGAGGGTAAAGGTAGTGCATGGGCAGCAGAGGCAATGCTACCAGGTTGGGTCCCAGATGTGCAGGGCATTGGTTCTGGAGCCAGTAGAATGGGGCAGGCTGATCACTGGGGCTGGCCTAACCCACTGTGCTGTGTAGCATTTAGTGATTTGGTACACATGGAAGATGTAGACATTTTGATGACACATAACAGAAAATAAAAAAAGAGAGTTAAGGTTGGATGAGAAAAAAAAGAAGGGGGAAAAGTAGTCCCATCATATGTGGCATACAATGCATTAACACAATTATACAACTATTTTATCTGAAGTATTACATTTAAGTATACATCCTAACAAATCGCACTATATCTACAGATTACTGAAAACAATCCTTGAAATGTGCATATATTGCACATATGCCACTTCCAATTATACAGATTAAAGATAACAGCAGGCATTTATGCCACTTGTGTAGAATTTAATTTAATATTAATATTATTAAAGAAATGCAGTATTTTATAGTTGTGACTTGTGGCATTTGAACCCAGAATCTCTGACTACAGTCTCATATTTGACTCCTAATGTTGGTTTGAGCCACAGACTAATGCATGGATACTTGCTTTTACAGTTAGGATATGAATGCTCAATTTGCTACAACTGTATAAAAACCCAAAAATATATTTTAACTTTTAAAGTTACAATAATATTTTCCTTGTGCTGCATACATACCACTTGCTTCCCTTAGTCTCTCCATTCGAGCATCATGACCCTGTCTTTTGAACTCGAGTTTGGCATTAGTGGGGAAAGAACAGAAAAGAACAAAGGAGCATTATGCATACAACTCTTGCCTATATTTAACTTTCTAATCATTATGAATACTCTCTTATTATCATACTTAACACAGCAGTGGGATGTCTGCGGTTTCAAATTCAGTCAACCAACAGTTGAGGGTATCCCTTTTGCATCTTTGTAGGTCATTCAAATGATCCCTACACTGTTCTTCAGTGCATGGGATGCCAGTGGTACTGAATACAGCCTGAGCCAAACTACTGTAAGCCTCAGACATTTACTGGGAGCCAGAATAATCCTCCTGCAGAATCCATTTGCAGTGGTGCTTTATTAGGAGTCCAATAAATATCCTGGACTTCTGTGCACCCCATCTCTGTGCCCTAAACTGGGCAGTTTCTCCATTAACTCCAAACATGTCTAACACCCGAATTAGAGCAATGTCAACTAATGCTTTCCCGCCAATTCCAGTTATTGCATTTAATGGTAGTGCAGAAACCTGAGGAATGATGCCAACCACTTTAGAGTGATGTTAAGCTTGACCTTAGTTTGAGGATTGTCTGCTAATGTAACTCTGAAATATATATTTAAAATTGGAAACTAACTGTTAGGTGAATTATTTTGCAGAAGTGCTCTGAGGGCATAATTGTCATGATCTGCCATATTTGTTTTTGGCTTAATGATAAAAATTGATTTTTAAAGTGTGGGATTCAAACCTAGATATAAGGGACAAAACATTTTAATCCACAACATTGATTTTCCATCTTTGCCGCTGAAGAAGTGCTGCTCAGACATAGTCAGGAATCATTCATAAATACAGCTGACAGTCTGAGGTATTATACATGATTTGAACTGAGCTACTGCACAATGATACCAACAGGTATTGCCAATATAATGGCCAACAGATTCAGTGCCAACTTTACCCCTCCCACTAAAGGACCAGTGACAATACCAGTAGAGTGCCAGGCACCCAGTATTACTGCTGTACAGGTTTAAACAGCACTGTCCAAGGCCAAGAATACAGCTTTTGTGGGACCTGACAATATCCCTGGCTGCGTTCTACATGAACTACATAGTGAACTGGCACCTCACCTGCTTGCCCTGTTCAAGCCCAACCTCACCTCAGGCTTTGTCTCTACCAAATGGTACACTGCTACAGTCATCCCTCTCCACAAAGGAGGAGTGACTACAGACCCTGGGAACTATTTTTCCATTAGCCTGATGAGTCTGATATGCAAAGCTATGGAATGCATCATCATGGACCTAATAAACAAGGGTATAGGTAATCTCCGAACTCTGTATCCCACACAGTTTGGTTTTGTGAAGGGTAGATCATGCCTGCTTAACTTGGTCAACTTCTTTGAGTCAGTCACCAGAGCTGTGGATGAACGCAAGGTGGTTCATACAGCCTACCTTGATCTGGCCAAGGCTTTTGATACCATTCTCTACTCAGGAATCATAGAAAAACTCACTAAGCTAGGCATCAACCCCTATTTCACTAGGTGGGTTGCAAATTGGCTCATAGGTAGAACCCACAGTGTGAAAGTAGCTGAATTCCAAGTCAGACTGTCAACCAGTCATGAGTGGAGTCCCACAGGGTTGGGTCCTGGGTCATCTCTGATTTTTTATCTACTTCTCTGAAGTCCAGGCCAACACGAAGGGACTCTGGCTGACAAAGTTCACAGATGATTGCAAGTTGGGAGCTATTATTAACTTTCCAAGTGATGTTGACATCCTACAGAAAGTCCTTACTGAGACCAACGACTGTTGTCAGAACCATGGCCTTAAGCTCAATGCCAAAAAAATGTGTCATCATCCCCTTTGGGAAAAACCCAGTTCCCATGAATTACCACAGCGATGGTAGTCCACTGAACACAGAAGGCGTTATAAGAGATTTGGGAACACAGGTTGATAGCAACCTCTCTTTTGACAACCACATTGCCACTGTGGTCAGAAAGTCCTTCTGTGTGGCACATCTCATTACTAAGGGTTTTGCATTCAGGAATAAAGATGTCATTGCCTCTGTCTACTCTTCCCTCATTAAGCCAATCATTGAGTAAAATGCCCCATTTGGCATGTACCTCACTAAACACCTGCAACAACTGGAGAGGCTGCAAAAGTACCTCACAAAGAGGATCCTAGGCCTTAAACATTATCCTATATGGACAGACTCAAAAATTTCCAACTATTCTGTCTCATATCACCTACTTAGAGGCAATCTCTGCTTGACTTACAAAACCATGTCTGACCCAGCTCTGTTAGAAATGCTACATCTAAAGAAATCCAAATCCCTCTGCACCACACGCTCCAGAGACCTCAACCTCATTACCACAATCAGTAGAACATGCTGGAGGTACAGGTTAATAACCCAGAGACTGCCCATGCTATGGAATAGACTTCCCATATATGTCAATCAGAGCACCTCACTGGCCCTCTTCAAGAGAAATCTTGATGAGTGGATAGGAAATAGAAAATTCACCCCAGAGATCACTCCAGTGGCTTTACTCAACATAGGCACTGGGAACTAAGGTCAGGTGACATGATGCCAGGGTAATCCTATGGGCTAGGCTTGTAAAGGCTCCAAGGCCATTAGCCTAGTACACACCTATGAACTTATGAACCTATGTGTGTGACCTGACAAGGTTATTGTATATAGAGCCATTTGCTTATGTGTTTTATGTAATTGTGAAGGCCATGCAAGTCCTGATGGCAGAATTATACCTAAATAACTATAGTAGACAGTATACCCTCAGTTATATACCTGAAAACACAATAAGGGTATATTATCCCTCATATATATAATTCATATCAACACCACAACTGAAAGTGTTATAATTGAGAGTGAATATAATGGGAAGTGAAACAACAGTAAAAATGCCTGGAATATCTTGCATTTGAACTCACGGCCATATGTATGGCAGTCCTACACTTACATCTGTTGCCACAAGAATATTGAAATAACACTTGTCTATTTTTCAGTTCATTGCTATAAAGTGCACATCATGTACTAGAACCCAGGACCATCTGTGCTCCAGCCCTAGACTTACTCCTGCTGCCTCAGGACTAGTTACATGACATTTCCATAATTTCCTACTCATTCTTAAGTTCTCTGTCTTAACTGCTGTGCAACGCTACTTAGCGTGTTTGCCTGGTACCCAAGAGAATTAATTGAATGCATCCATTTTCAATTACTGTCTGCGTCCTGTCTGCAAATGTTTGATGAATGCAGCTGTTGTGGAACCTTGCTAACCACCACATGTTGTACAATGGAAAGCAAAAATTGCAACATTGTGTTGTTTTTGACCTTTGCACTTTTACAGAAGTCCTGTCTGCAGGTGTTCTGTCTGCCTCCTGTGTGGACCACTAGTCTGGGTTTTTGTACTAAGCGTTGTGCAAACGAAATAAGCACAGCTAAACCTGACATTGCTTTTCAACATTTCCCTTGTTTGCACTAAGCCTCACATCATGCAAACACTGGCAGAAAAATGAATAAATCAATAAAAGGGAAAAGTAGTTTGAATGAAGAAAAGCAATATATTTACTAAACACTACAAAATGTTTGTGATATACATGAAATATTTCTACAAAGGCTTGGATTTGAACTCTTACTCCAATGAACCTTCATTTATCCTTCTTTGCCACACAGCTTTGCAACAGGGAAATGAAATCATTCTGCATACAACCAACTGCAACATCATCCACAGTACTAAGAAACCACATGACAGCTATTTGTACATGCATTAATTTCAGATGTAGTGCACTGAGTGATCACACAACCAGTTATGACTATTACTTGCAAAAATGCAGCTCTGTCTTACCTCTCTGTCTTTATTGCTCATTTTTGTCTTATCTGACCAGTAATCTGAGGCATGCAGTCTGTAAGCAATTTTATGTAATTGTCCTTAAAATGTGTGAGGATATTAAATGGCAATAATATACAGCTATAAACAAATGAAGGGGAGGTTGGATGTTACTGAGTAGAACCTGTGAACTGTGTGCCACTAAATTACATTTCCAACCTTGATAAAATTACTTCTATATACTTTGTAAGTCTAACCTGACACACCCACTGGAGGTAGGGCAGTCTGCATTGCTGTTGTGTTTACTTTTCCATACCAGTAAAATTCTGCATACCAGTAATCATTCACAGATGCAGTCCATTAGCAACAAATAATGAGGGAGTGCCTGCACTATATTTGCATCTGATACACTGAGCCAAGTATTTGGAATTCAGCAATTCTAATGAGTTCACACCTCATTTTCATCTTCACCATGCTAACAGCCCTGAATCTATACCTTAAAAAGAGAGCTGTGTTGCTAGGAAACCTGATGATGAGGAGAGTTGTTTATGTGGTTTGCACAGAAGAGGCTATTACTTTGGGATGTATCTGCACAGAAGGCTATTGAACTGGAGGAAGTATGCTTGCATTTTTCAGCTATATACTGCATATGCTGAAATGTCATTAAGAAAAATCTGTTTTATATATATATATATATATATATATATATATCTATATATATATATATATATTCGTATGTTCGTATTTCAAATATCTAGACTGTTTTGTTTTTCCAGTGGGTAATACTGAAATGCTACCTTTTCTGTTTTATCTGTTAACAGGTATGCTTTAGTTATCTGATACTTATGTATATTGTCCATCTGTTGTGTTTTAGGACACCTAGGACTATGGCACCCAGGAATCTCAATCCGCAAAAACACCCTTCAGCGACCCTGAGAATCAGGTCATTGTGCAAGCTTTTAGGCAACATGGTGCCCTTCTGCTTGAGAGGGGATGTAGAGATATGTAAGACAGAATGCAAATTTGGCAGTAGCGAGTTGCAAATGTGAATGCTGTAGACAGCCACAACAGCACATATGATCGGGTGCACCATAGGGCCACTGACATGATCCCATCTGCATGGAGGAGAGCAGCTGCAGTGGCTCGTGATTGAATGGGTAATGAGGGGGCTGCCACAGAACCACGAATAACAACAAATGAAGAGTTTTTTTTCACTGTCAGCGATCTGGATAGCTACCAGGAAAGTGCAGAACAGCACATCCTTGTCATTGGTGCTACTGTTTCAGGGACAGTAAGTTTGTCCCAGGAGGAGCTTCCAGGTAGCCTTATGTATCTCAGTTGTTAAATACACTTGTATAGTAAAATATTTACCTTGATACGTTAGTTCTATTTAACAAGAAACTGGTTGGGAGATTGCAGATTGCTACAGTTAACAACACATTCTGAATGATTACACATGGGCTTAGGTTAGACTTGTCATCCAAGTTCTTGTTGAAACTATAGTTAATGGACATATAAAGGGAAAAAGTTTTACACCCTTTGTTACTGTTAATTTTGATGATGTTGTCCTTCCATTTTGCTTCCCTTCCTCCAGGACCATCCAGCATGTGGAGCCTACAATCATCTGCAAATGGTAAGCCAAACATTTTTGTGTCAGTACTAATGATCAGTCCAAAGAAATATTTAGTTAGTGATAATGGTGTCAGGACTGTTGTGTGTATTGCTGTACTGCCTATAATATTGGCACCACTGTTAGTTTGTTAGCATATATTGGAATATAGCAGTGTAGGTATTAATTTTTTTCTGGGTTTGTTGCTTATTATGACAGGTGATCCAGTTAGTGGAAGTGTGAGACTTCTACCACCTGATGTCCGAGTATTAGCAGACTCTGATGATGTTGGTGGCCAAACAGAGGCACAGTCAGGGGATACAGGGTTTGAATCTGACACTGAGGTTGATATACAGCCATCCCCTGTAATTCCAATGGACACAGCCAGTAGGCCTACACCTACCCATTCCAGTGTGCCCTCAAATATTGGACAGGTGGAGTGTGAGATAAGCGATCAGGGAAGTGTGGTTACTGTGGCTTCATTACCATTGACTCTGGCCATAGCCATGTGTGAATGAGGTGCCATGAAGGAGGGTTGTTAGGGGTGCTCAGAAAAGGCCTGCTTTCCATCCTTCACCCAATCCAGATGTCTCTTCCCGTTCCACTCAATGTATGTTTAGGGCAATCATAGAGCACAGGCTTGTTCCCATGGGTCCTCGAGAGAAATGCTTAGCATTGTAGATGTGGCATAGGCTGACATGTATGACTTCCTCCACCATGTTACTGATTCAATGGAGTGGATGAATGACACATTGTAACTGGCGGCATATGTGATGAAGCTTCTGCTGGGAGCAGAACGGCTTCCTCGTGTGTGTAGGTCAACCACATCATTTGCTGTTAGCCAAGGTAGCCATGCCCCATTACACTCCCATAGAGGCAGTACTTCCACTTCTCCTTCAGTGGATAAGCTGTCCACACCCAGAGATGACAGGCCATTGGGTCATGGTCTTGGGTGTCCTCATGAGGGGAACTCATCCAGCAGACATCACTCACATTCAGGTAGCAGCAGTATATCTGACAGTGGGTGTGGATGTGCCAGTGCAATGCCTAGCAGAGCCAGTTCTCATGGTAGGCTATGACAATGATGAACTGCCACCTTTTGCATGCATGGCTCACACCTGTTTGGCATACCAAGCACAGAGCTTGGCTGTGTTCATGCAGACACACACACACACACACACACCAGTTTTACTTGGAGGACCCATACAGACAGACAGACACACACACACACACACACACACACACACACACACACACACACACACACACACACACACACATGCATGCACACACACACACACACACGCGCACACACACACACACACACACACACACACACACACACACACACACACACACACACACCAGTTACATGGTTCAGCCATGAAGCTTAAAGCTCATTTTGTCTCACTGTCCATTTGTTACTTTATCCAAAGGCTGCCTGCTTCTCTTTCTTACACACACTCACCGAAGTTTTGTGGTAGCCTAGGCTTCCTGCCCCCCACACAAGACCCTGTGCAAGTGATGATAACTGTGCCATATCTCTGTTTTCACTCTTTTGGATTCAGGGATACATAACATTTGTGTCTGATGCTCAGGGTGCATAGATGACCTAGTACTTAGTATATCTGCACTTGTGATGTTGAATTGGTAATTGTAACTTTGACTTATGTTGGTCTTAGAAAGTTAGACAGTTGATGGAATCAAACATTTTGTGCATCAATATGTTAATGATCTTGTGAGTGTTGTGAAGTCTGAAACTGAAATGTGTCTCATTGCTTTCTAACTTTTCTGTTTAATGATTTTCCGGTATAAAAATATGGTGCTAAACCGAGGACAAACCAAAGCACTGATATAAAATCCAAGCAAAACTTTCGGTGACATCAGTACTTTTCAGAGGTATGACTGTGTTCATCTTTGATGCCTGAGGGCTGCTACTTGATAATGGACACATATAAGTCACATAAGTCTCTGCTGTCACATGTTAAAGTCATTTCTGTACAAATTGTTCACCTTTTACTTGCTTACACTACCAAGTAACAACATGCAAGGATATGTCATATTATTACAAAATGCACTCCGGGTTCAACATTTACCTTGTAAATCCAGCAGTTGCAACAGTTTTAGTTCAGGGCTGGCTCTGTCTGATGCTAGCAGTACACAGCCATTACATGGGTAGGTAAAGGTCGGGAGCATCGTTTGGCATCAGTATTGCTATATGTATGTGCATAGGAGGAAGGTTTTACCCCCTTAAATGGTGATTGAGTGTACTTTGCATTGCATCTTAGCCAATGCAAGAGCATATTGAGCATGCCTATGTCTGTCTACACCCACAGCAGCTGCTGGTTTCCTCTCTGACTCCTCACAAGCATATGACTGTCATTACCTTGTCATTGGTTGTGGGTTGTGTGCCCCTTCCCCTTGTTGATACTACTGAAGCTGTGTTCTCAGGATGATGTTGTGTAGCATACAGTGAATATTTCAGTATATGTCCTTGGTCTGTACTGTAGGTCTCCCCTATATGTATCTAGCCACTGGAACTGCAGGTTCAGCAGCTTGAACACACACATTGTATGATATCTCTGGTTTCAGCATATGCCTCATTATGGCATTCTTCAGCAGCTGTGTGCATTTGTGATGGGTGGCATCAGCTACGGATCCAGTGCATAACCTGTATCCCCCCCCATAAATGGCCCTGTGGGATATCCCCCTAGTGAACATCCAATACAGTTGCGAGGTGTGTCAGCTATGTGAGTCATGGTAGCTGCCTGGGTTGTCAGCACACACATTCTACATGGTTCCCTTGGTATTACACATGACTGGGCAGTTAATAGAGTGGAATCCCTTTCTATTTATGTACAGCTTTCCCTGTTCCCAAGTGATGCCTTAATTTCTTCATGTGTGCAATCTATTGCACCCAGTACTTCAGGGTAGTGTGCTACAGGGTAGAACTCATGCATATTTCTAGCCCTCTCCTCAGGAGTATGGGGAACATATATGTGGTCACTGGCTGATGACCTTCTAAGTGAGTACCTTAAAATAGCAGCTGACAGTATTGCCTTCCCTCTCTCAATCCTTATAAATAAGTCAATCCATTAATCCCACAGTCCCTGTCTACATGAAAAGCCACACATTATCCCTCTGCACAAAGGAAGAAATTCAACAGACATTATTAACTCTAGACCTATAGCAATCTTATCCCCTTCTCAAAAATACCTGAAAAATGTATTCAAAAACAATTGCTAAACTATTAAAAAATAGTGAGCCAAACAGCCAAATAAACTGAGAAAAGTAGAATGAAGTATCCACCAAGCACAAATAAATCGATGCTCAAAGGAAAAAATGCTTTAATGAGCACTGTAAAAAACACTCCAATACAAAGACCGGGTCTAGAAATACAAAAGCAATAACGTATCCACTATCACGTTTTCGTCGCCAACTTCATCAGTTAAACATCCATCTTTAAAAGTTAAATGCTTTTATATGTTTTTCAAATTACATCACAGTACTGAAAGCCAATCATGTTGGACCATTTACTAAGGTTAATTGTTGGAACTGATTGGTTCATACAGTCTTCACAAGCCAAGGTTAAAACCACATCTCTGAATAAAAAAAATCCACACTTTAATTACAATAATAATTTAAAAACATCTTTAAATAGTTGATTAAAAACATTATTTTGTAACACCATTTAAAATAATTTAAAATGCTTTCTACATTAAATGTGAATGAAGCATGTGAATCTGGGTTTAAAATGACACCATCTTGTGGCCATAGTGTATAATTACAACTGAACCAACAGCTGGTAATATAAAATCCTGAGAAGGGTATGTTTCTTGTAATTAGCAACAAAGAACATAACAAAAAGTTTTTGAACATTGTTTTAGCTCTTTGTATTAGAGTTTTGCAGCTCTCAACTTCAATACTGGAGCTAATGATACCATGTCATTCAGCCCTAAGTTACGGTTAGCATCTAAAAAGTTGCCAATACAGTTCCTTGTATTCAATAAGTGTTTCCCACATCCCACCTCTTGGGTTAGTTGGGACAACTTCAAGTATAAAAAGAATAACCTGATGTGTTACATTTGGCTGAATGCTTGCTAAGTGCGTTTTCTCATTCATCACCTTGACATCGTATAAGTGCTCATATATTCTCTGTCTGAGCTTTCTTTGTCTTCCCTACGTGAAGGAGGGACATTTTACAAACAGCCAGATATATGATGCCTTTGGTGTCACAGTTAGCAAATGTATTCAATTGCAAGGTCATATTTCTTGCTTCTAAAAAATTGTTTCACCACAATGCAAATGTGTGCAGTATTTACATCTCCCACATTTGTATAATCCTTTCTTGGTTCTATTGCTACTGTTCTGTGTGTTGACATTTGTCCTTCCTTCCAAGTAGTTTTGATGCTCTTCCCTTTCCGATAGACATGGGACAACTCTTTATCGAAAATATGTTCAAGGTCTGAAAATTTGAAAAACTATGCCATTCCCTTGAAAAATGTTCCTAACAAAGGCTGATTGTTCATTGAAGGTTGTAATTAACCCTGTTTCTTTTGCCCCAAAATTACTTGCTTGTCCTTTATTGTGGGTTAATTGTTCTTCTTCACCTAAAATAGGTGCAAATACATCTGTTCTTTTTGTGTTGACTTCTTCTAGTATTTTGTTGAACATTTCCAAAGGATACCCTCTCTGGATAAAAGGCCCTTAAGAAGTTGGTTTCTTCAGAGAAGACTTTGTTGTCTGAAGTCATTCTGCTAGATCTGACCAATTGACCCTTTATTACCCCTTTCTTCTGGTGGGGGGGTGGCAACTGGTGTAATGCAGATAAGAATTGGAGAAGGTTTCTTTTCTGAAAATCCTTGATGTAAATTTCCCTTCCCTTTTCTCTATGTGGACATCTAGATATTTCAGTTCTTGTTCATCAAAGTTACCAGTAAAAGCCAAAAATGTCATAGTATTGTTTACGTGTATTAAAAGATTGTTGAAATTTTCTCTACTACCCTTCCAAAAGAAACACAGATCATCTAAGAACCTAGTATAAAGGGAGCATTCCTTAAATAGGGGGTTTCTGATGAGAAAATTTTCTTCCCAAAAGGCCATGATGATATTTGCGTAGGCTGGTGCACAGTGTGCACCCATTGCAACGCCCTTTTCTTGTTTGAAGTACTCCGAAATAGATGAAATTGTTTTGAGAACTATTTCCATCAATGTCAAAATGTTCGTGAAGTCAATGTGTGTCAGTTTTTGCTTTCTATTAATTTCTCCTCAAACCAAGATAAACCCAGGTCATGTGGAATACAACCAAATAGGTCTATAACGTCCATGGTTCCGAAAGAAGTGTTCTCACTGTATAGGGTAGGTTTGATTCTTCTCAACAGGTCCCAAGAGTCTTTTAAAATGTTTTCACATCCTTCAAGGACATGTTTAATCTTGTGATCAACATATTTTGCTAATGGAGCTGTTATAGAACCCTCCGCTGACACTATCGGTCTAAGGGGGTCGCAGCTTTTATGAACTTTGGGTATTCCAAAATGCAGGGAATTTTCGGTTTGTCAACTACCAAGAATTTACGTGTCTTGATCTATTGAACCCTGCATTAGCATGTCATAAAGTAAAGCCTGGATCTTTCTATAGGCTATGTTCACTTCATTGATAGACACTCTAGTGTATTTGTCTGGATCATTTAGTAAATCCAACATTTTCCTTCATATTGGATAGTTTCCATGACCACGACCCTCCTCCCTTGTCAGGTTTCATAACTCTCAGATTGTGGTTGTCACTAATAGCTCTTAAGGTGTTTTCTCTTCCGTTGTTAAATTGGAGTGAAAGGTTTTTGTTGTCAGGTGGGATCTAATTTCATGTTCTACCTTAAGCTCAAAGTTCTTAAGTTGGGGGTGTGTGGGAGGATTGAATGTGCTTTTCGCTTCAAGACCTGTCTATCATAGTCTACAGTTTTGTCCTTGAAAAACAGCTCCAAATTCTTTTTCCGGATAAACAACTTGATGTCTATCAGAAGTTTAAAGATGTCCGTTTTTTGTGTGGGAACAAAAGTGAAGCCTTTAGAAAATAAATCGAACCAACTCTTGTTGATGCTGACACTAGAATAATTGTAAATGTTAAATCCATTGAATGTCCAGGTGTTGAGAATGTTGGTGATACCATCTTCTGATTCCAACCCTGCCTCGTCGTCTGGAAAGGTCTCCCCCCCCTTCCCCTGTAGTTCAAAAACAATTGCTAAACTATCTCCTGCAGGATTAACTCCTATCCTCCAGACAACATGGTTTCCATCCTTCCTATAGTACTAATCTTGCACTTCTAATCTATACAGATACTGTCAATAAAGTTATAATGGTAAACTAGTCTCTTCCTTATTTCTAGACTTGTCTAAAGCCTTCGACACAGTTTTGACAGCAAACATCATTAGGTCTCTCTGTCTCAGCCCAACGTTCTAGGGTTCAAAATATACCAATCCAATAGGTATCAGTCAGTAAAATTGCACTCCACCCTCTCTACATACCTCCTAGTCATAACTGGTGTAACACAAGGCGCTATACCTGGTCCCTTCCTCTTTAACATTCTCACTAACACCCTCCTCACATCTACACAACATGCTCCTCTAATATAGTAAAGAGATGACTTCACACTCATTTGAACATCCGGCAACATGGCACACCTCAAAAAATGACTTAGGAAACTTTTACAGCCACTGAAACATAGCTTTGTTACTCACAGTTTTAGTTCATCATGCTCAACCTCCTCCCACCACTTCTTTATGGTGCTCTCATTCTTACAAACCTCAAGGCTTCACAAAAATTAAAAATTGAACAGTGCTATAACAAAGTTGCTAAACTTGCAGTAAATACCCCTTTCAGAACCCACCACTGTATAGCACTAAAGCCTAAATTGGTCAGAACTACCCCATCAATTAACATGTACATAGCTTCTTACCATCTATAAAATTATCCAGCATCTATCTGCTTGTCCAGCACTAAATAACATTCTACACAACTATGTTCCCAGTCAGTCATTACGATCCAATGACAATAAATTCCTGTCTGCCCACAAACCTATCACATCTGCTGGGCATGTCTGTACTCTTACCATGCTGTTAAGGCCTGGAACTCCTTATCTCTATCCATCAGGTCAGTACCCTTCCTCCCAGCCTTCAAAATATTCTGAAAGATTTCTTAGCCAAAAGCTCGCTCTGTTCTTGCTCAACACCGGTTTAAGCTATATCCTTAAATGTAGAAAAATATTTATTCATACCTTACATCTCCTAACTCTCCCTTCTTGACTCACTTCCTTACTTCTATCAATTTCTCTCCACAGCTTTCTCTGTAAATATACTATAAGCCTACTTTTCTCTTATTTCACATTGCAGTTCCTGCTTGCATTATACTAACTTACCTTTAATTTCTCTATAAACTGGCTGCAATTTCTTTTATTGTTAAATCATTATCATATAATTTGTATCTCTTCTTAAATGCTGTTTTCTTATCATGTCTAATTAGGTATAATTATTTAAACTGCAGTTGCTTTTTTTATCATTTTTAAAGACTGTAAAATTATTGTTCTTAAAATGTTTTGTAATACTTTGGAACTTTTTTCCCAGAGCTCAAAATGCGCTCCTACTCAATTAGACTTTCACAGTAATTAAATATCAATAAATAAATAAATAAATAAAAGGTTCCATATAATCATGCCAAAGTAGGGAATGTGTATCTTATACTAGTAAATTCCTAGAGAGACATAGAATGTGCATAATTTGCATTACCTGTAATCTGTCTGCAAGAATAGAAAGTGAACTAACCTTTGTAGGGGGTCTAAGATTTTAACTGTTAGCCTAGATTGTCCTCTGTGTTGACTAGCATCAACTTTCCTACATTAAATCCTAAATATTTTAATTTTTATACTGTCAAAACATCCCCCTCACCCTCAGTACATCCGCCTTCTTTGCAACATAGTATTGCTGATTACCCCGGTATTCATGAAGCTCAGCGTTAGGTTTGCGACGACCATGCGGCTTGAAGATGGTGCAGTAGTGCCAAATGCATATTAATGTAGGTGCGCTGCCACCACAGCCACGTGCATAAGAAAGGAGCGCCGAGTGCATAGGGCATGTTGAAGTGCCGCACGGAGGCGTGGAAATGTCAGCTGTCGACGTGCAACCTAAAATGCTTGCATATAACAATTTGCAAGCAATAGTAATCACATCTGTCAGTGTCCGTGGATACTGAAACGTATGCAAAGCATGCAAGACAGTTCCTGCGAACACAAAATGAAGAAACAAACACAAATGCACGGTAGGGAATAACGGGTCCCTATCCCGTGAACAAATGACATTGAAAACCATGTGCCTGTAGTCCAACGCAGTGTAGATAGTTATACCAAGTGGAAGTGAAACGCATCATATGTTAGTGCGCCGCCAATAGGTACGTCCAGCCCAATGGTCAGGGTCACCAGCTGACCCATATTATGAGGTAGGGTACACAGCTGGGCAGATGTGTCCATAACAAAAAACAAGATAAATGTACATATCTAGTGACCATATGACCGAATTATATCCCACA